>NW_006408654.1:1473029-1478095 GCF_000296735.1 Chrysochloris asiatica
CCTGGACTTTTTTTGGTTGGGAGTCTTTTGATGACTTCTTTTGTTATGGGTCTGTTCAGGTTTTTCTACCTCACTGTGTGTAAGTTTAGGTAGGTTGTATTTATCCAAAAATGTGTCTGTCTCTTCTAAGTTTTCAAATTTGTTGGAGCACAACTCTTCATAGTATTCTGTTATTATCCTTTTGATGTCCTTTGGTTCCATTGTGACGTCACCCATGTGGTTTCTATTGTGTGTTATTTGTGTCTCTTAATCCATATATTTCTAAAAATCTAAATCATACATAACCATAGTTACTTATTAATGTGATGCTTAAACCTTTTGAACACTGAACATTTCTCAAACTTTAGAATCAGATACTGCCACCCACATTTCCTCTTCTACATTGATTTTTCACATGGTGCCAATTTTTTTCACAGAAAAAAATTTGCTTCACAAAAATAGGAATATAGTGGTATGGGAGTTTTATATTTTCATAAATTCTCTCAAGAAGTGAAGAAGCTTCATTCTGTTCCTCTTCAGTGTGAGGTAAACTTAGTGACTCCCTTCTAAAGAATAGACTGTATCAGGTGATGGTGTGTGTCTTCTGAGATGAAGTTAAAAAGACATCAGCACTTCCTCCCTGCTCTCTCTCTCTCTCTCTCTCTCTCTCTCTCTCTCTCTTTCCCTCTCAGGTCACTTGCTTGGGGGGTGGGGGGAGGGGAGTGGGAACCAGCTGCCATGTCATAAGGTCACTCAGATATAAACAGGTTTTTGCCAACAGTCAAGTAAAGGAGCTATCTTAGAATCATGATCTCTAACCCCTAGTCACATGAAACTGCTCCAGCTGGCACCTTGACTGCAATGCCAGGAAAGACTCTGAGCTAGAACTACTCAAATTCCTGACCCACAGAAACTGTGGGATAAGAAATGTGTTTGTTTGAAGACACTGCATGTCAGCGTAATTGTTATGCAGCAATAGATGATTAATATGAGCATAATTTAATTTGAGACTGTAATTTACCTCCATCTAGTGCCATATTTTTATGCAAATAGCATGTACAAGATACATTGTTTGAAAACCTTCAACGTTAGTTGTCTGTGAGCATTATATGCATGTGTGCTACCACAAAAATCTTGGGTCTAATGTTCTGGAGTGATTGAGCCTAATTAATAACCAACTCCAGGTGAAGCAGAGAAACTGGAAAAACTTTTATTATTGTTATTATTAGGAGGTTGACTGGAACACACCACAGCAAGAAGACTAGCTTAAATGGTGTTCAATTCACTTTAGGTTTCAAGTGATATTTATACTAGCCCTTGAACAATGCTAATGAGTACAACAGGCAGGTGGACTATAATTCTATCATTCACACTAAATCACAAGGTGGTCCTGATACCCCAATAAATATCTCAAAGGAGGGCATGATTCACTATACTGGCACCTCTTTATCCAGATGGTCCCTCCTTATCAGAAATTATACAAACAGGGGGACCAGGCTCCAGACAGAGCCAGGCAATTATTAATAATTCAATTGAAATAGTTCAAACATATTAACTAAGAAATAAGGGGGATGTTAGCAGATGCGGTCAGGCAGTGATTGACTATAATTACTTTTAGCTAAACAGAATAGTAAGGAGCTTGGTAGCATGGTAGTTACGAGTCAAGTTCAGCAGTTCGAAACTACCAGCTGTTCTACAGGAGAAAGATGAGGCTTTCTGTTCCATTAAAGATTTACAGCTTCAGAAATCCTGTACAGGGTCACTATGAGTTAGAACCGACTCCACGGCACATAACCAAACAAAATAGTATGCTCTCCAAATGGCTGCACTCCACAGAGTCCCTGTGAGCTTGCTGTGGTGTCCCCATGGCCTCAGTACATAGTTTGGGGACTTTGGCTCTAAAACAGAAAGCATTACTAGAGAGCAAGAAGGATAGTAAATAATGACGAAAGGTCAGTCTACCAGAAAGATAGAACAATTCTAAATTAAGCACTTGACTGCTAACCGTAAGGCCAGTGGTTCAAACCACCAGCTTCTCTTAGGAAACCTTATTCAGGGTCTCTGTGAGTGGGAACCGATTTGACAGCACTTAACAACAACAATAATATAGTTTCAAAATGAATAAAACCAAAATTAAAGAACCCATTATCAAAAACATACAAATTATTATCTATACAGTGGTACTTCCAAAAGTTTGTAGAAAAATCCTATTATCTTTTAATTCCATTTTTCCAGGAACTTTTTGAAGTGTGCTCATTCTTGTCTCTCAAATAACTAATAGAACAAGAATTGAAAAAAAAAAAAAAAATCAGTAAAGACAAATGTAATGGGAAGCCATTGGAGAGTTTTAAGAGTCACATGATCAGATTTACATTCCAAAGACATCACTCTAACTGCCAGGTGGAAAGCAGACTGAAACCAGAAGGACTTCTGCTTCAGGAACAGACATGAAGGCGGTGGTTGCAGAGAAGCAAGAGTTCCTCTTTATGTTTGCTTTTCTGAATACCTGTGTTTCCTTTCCATTTCTGTAGGATGCTCCTCCAGGACTGAGCTCAACAAGGAGAGCTCCTTTTAATGAAAGCCAATAAACACAGCATTTATGGACAGTCTCCAGCTAGAAATATTCCCATATGTGAAAACTCTAATCATTCCCATAAATTTTTGTCTCTGTGAACCCCAACCACTATTACCTTAATTCACCACATAAAGGCACCTCTCAGGGCTAGATAATTTAAGGGACAAAATCGGTACTGGCTTCCTGTGGATAGAGGAAGAGTAATAATACTAGCATCTATAATAGGAGGCCAAGATGGCTAGGCTTCGTCTCTCATACTTTGGACACATTGTCCGGAGAGAACAGTCGCTGGAGAAGGATGTCATGCTGGGTAAGGTAGAGGGTCAGAGAAAAAGAGGAAGACCCCCAACGAGATGGATCAGCCAGGTGGCATCATTGACGGCGTCAAGTGTGGCGGCAGTAGTGAGGTTGGCCCAGGATCGGACATTGTTTCGTTCTGCTGTGCATGGGGTCACTATGAGTTGGTTCCGACTCGATGGCACCTGACAACAACAACATAATAATGAAGTTTATAGAGCATTCCACTACATGCCAGGCATTGTGCTAAGTGCTTCATAAACTTACTTCACCTAATCCTCAGAATGACTGTAATCCATTTTGCAGCTAGGGAAACAATGGGGTCAAGAGTTTTATAACTTCTCTAAGGCAACAGTCACCCTGGGTCAAGCAGTGGAGACATACTAACACCACTCAAGCCCATGTGTTTAACCACGATTTTATTCTGCTTTGCAAGAATTATGTTTTTAAAGAGATTTATGCCATTTAAAAATCATAATCCTTTGGTAATATTTAGTATCCAATGTAAATGTTACTTAAGTTCCTTTATACTAGAGTTCCGTGGGGATTGCCTCTTTGAAAGATCCTAAAGGAATGCCCATAAATACAGAAATTGGAAATGAAACAATTCCCTTCATCTAGTTCTATCTTGACTTTTAGTAACCCTTGTTCCCTTTATAAAATAAATGAGTCCTTTGAGACTTAGAGAAGGATGTGTAGGAATGTCTGTGCGTTTTTAGTGGGGGAGATGTACTCTGTTCTTTACAAAGACATCAGTGTGTTGGGTTTCAGGGTACTTTACTGTTTTCAGAATCCAAGTGGAACCTAACACAATAAAACAATGCCAAGAGCAAAGGAAGGAAAACAGAAAACAAAAGGGGTACCCATGCCCATCGTTCCAATTCTCCAGAAGTTTCTGAAAACATATGAGAAACATTGTGCACAATCTCAGACATCCGTGTTGTGTCCAGCCATCAAAAAGGACCTGATGACCAGTATCAACAGTGAACAGATTCTCAGGAAGGTGAGTGTCTGGATAGTGTTGCTTCCTTGTTCTTCTCTGAAATGAACAGATTAAGGTTTACCCCCAAGAAACATAGGTCCCCAGTCTGCTCCCACTGTGCTACCTCCTGTGCATTCCTTACTGAATAAAGGTCAAAGTCTCACTCAGGCACTCAGTGGGTTTAGCACCTCTCCAGTCACCCACTCTACCCTGAGATCTGCCTGTCCATCATTCCAGCAGCCTTCCTTTTCCCATACTTCAGCAGTCTGCCTTTCCCACCCCACTTCACCATCAGGAAAACCAGTTCAAAAGACACCAATCTTGTCATCACGGCAGACTCTCCCTTCCACAGTGCTCTGAACTGACCCCTCAGAATGCCTCTTTCCCTTGACCACTGGTGAGTCTGTATGATCAGTCACATTTGTACTCCCTCACATCTCCTTTTATGAGACCCACCTCACTTGGGGTGAGGTCAGTAAAGTCACAATTCAGACTCCCATTTCAGGGAACAGTTCTGATGTCATATATTGGATGAAACTAAATCTGGGGTTGTATGTAAGGGGAAGAGATGAGAACAGAGACCAGCACTAGAACTAAATGGGCAACTATTGGGGAGGGGTACCTGATAGACCAGAAAGGACAGCCTAGTGTCCCTGGATGGCATAAATGATTAGCTCAGTGCTAACTGAAAGTTCAGTGGTTTGACTCAGTCCAGAAGTGGCTCGGAAGAAAGACTTGGTGATCTACTTCCTGAAAATGTTATGGAGCTCGGTTTTACTCTGACACACATGGGTTTGCTGTGAGAATCAACTGGGTACCATAGTGTCCCAAGGACAGACTAGGTAGCTTTACAACTTCTCCAGCACCAGCCTAGAAGGGTAGTCTGGTTTTTAAAAAATGTTCAGTGCTCAACAAGGCACCCAGTGAAACAAAATAATCAAATAAAAGTAGGTTGTCTTATGCATTTTTTTAAAAAAGATTTTGTGAGATTTACACAGGAGAACATCAGCTTTACACTCATCCTATCGTCTTTCATTTCATTGCAATGATTACAGTCGGCTCCATGCATCATCAACTAACCAAAGGGTACACTACACAGGCCCACCCCCCAGCTGCTAGCACACAGCCCTCTCCCTCCCTGAGTCCGGTGTCCCCAGCCACTCCATCTGTCCATGTCATCATCCCTGTCTCCATCCCTGGCATCACTGCCTCTCTGGGTAGGGTCCCGCTCTC
>NW_006408654.1:1478363-1481017 GCF_000296735.1 Chrysochloris asiatica
TAGCCAATGTTTAAGTTGCCCATCCCTGTCTACACTGTGTACCGAGGGGGTGGGAGTGATCCTCGCTGTAAAGATTTGTTACCTTTTATGACCTACTACATCCATAAGTATAGGTAAAGTTCATCAAATTGTAGCAGATTACTCTTTTTTGTTTTCCCTCTTCTTTCTTCTTCTAGTTGAGCTCTGATCATCCAGCCATCTAAGCCAGGTCAGGTGGGTACTATCTGCAAGTATGGGTGTTCTTGTGCGTCTCCCCTCACTTCATATCAGCTGGATGCTTTACTCTTGTTTTTCTAATGTTGAATCATTCTTGCATCCCTTTTATGAAACCCACTTGGTCATGATGTATTATTTTTTTGCTGTGGTGCTAGATTTTGTTGAGAATGTTTGCGTCTATGTTCGTGAGGAATATTGGTCTGTAGTTTTCTTTCTTAGTGATGTCCTTCCCTGGTTTTGGTATGAGGGTTATGCTTGCTTCATAAAAAGTATTAGGAAGTTTTCCATCCTCTTCTATATTCTGGAATAATTTGAGTAGAATCGGTAACAGCTCTTCCCTGAATGTTTGGTAGAATTCACCAGTGAAACCATCTGGGCCTGGACTTCTTTTTGTTGGGAGTTTTTTGATGACCTGATCAATTTCTTCTTTTGTTATGGGTCTGTTCATGTTTTCTACTTCACTCTGTGTACGTTTTGGTAGGTCATGTTTTTCTAAAAATGCATCCATCTCTCCTAAATTTTCAAATTTATTGGAGTACAACTCTTCATAGATTCTGTTATTATCCTTTTGATTTTGTTTGGTTCCATTGTGACATCACCCATGTGATTTCTAATGCAAGTTATTTGTGTCTTCTCCCTCTTTGCTTTTGTTAGGTTTGCCAATGGTGTGTCAATTTTATTAATCCTTTCAAAGAACCAGCTTCTTGTACTGTTGATTCTTTCTATAGTTTTTCTGATTTCCATCTCATTTATTTCTGCTCTTATCTTTATTATTTCTTTTCTTTTGATAACTGTAGGTTCCCTCTGTTGGTCAGTTTCTAATTGTTGGAGATGCTGTGTTAATGTGTTAATTTTGGTTCTTTCTTCTTTGTGGATGTGTGCATTTATCACAATAATGGTCCTCTCAGCACCATTTTTGCCGTGTCCCAGAGATTTTGGTATGTTGTGTTTTCATTCTCATTTTTACCTAGGAACTTTAAGAACTCACATTTAATTTTTGCCCAGTCACTTTTCAGCAAGATGTTGTTCAGTTTCCATGTATTCGACTTTATTTCTTTGGTCTTTTTGTTGTTGCTTTCTAGTTTTATAGCATTGTGGTCTGAAAAGATGCTCTGTAGTATTTTGATGTTTGTAAATTAATGGAGGCTTGCTTTGTGACCTAACACCTGATCAATTCTGGACAATGTTCCATGGGCATTGGAAAAGAATGTTTATTGTGCTGTTGTTGGGTTGAATGCTCTGTACATATCTATGAGGTCCAGTTGGCTGATTGTGTTGTTAATTCCTCCGTGTCTTTGTTATGTTTCTTTCTGTTTGTTCGGTCCCTTTTCAAGAGTGGTGTATTAAAATCTCCCACTATAATTGTAGATTTATCTAATTCTTTCTTCAATTCTAGTGAGGCTTGCTTCATATATCTTGGTGCTGTTTCATTGGGAGCATAGCTATTTATTATGGTTATGTTGTCTTGCTCAATTGACCCTTTGACCATAAGATAGTGTCCTTCTTTATCTCTTATACTGGTTTTTGTCTTAAAGTTTACTTTATCAGAGATTAGAATCGCCACACCTGCTTGTTTATTGTTGCAGTTAGCTTGGTATATTTTTTCTATCCTTTCACTTTTAGTCTGTTTTTGTCTTTGTGTGTAAGGTTTTTCTCTTGTAGGCATCATATTGAAGAGTCTTGTTTTCTTATCCAATCTGCCACTTTCTGTCTCTTCACTGGTGCATTCAATCCATTGACATTCAATGTAATTATCAATAGGTATGCATTAGTTGCTGCCATTGTATTAACTTTTTGGTAGTGCTGTTCATTCCTTTGTTCTGCATGCCTTCTTGTGCTGAGTTTGTGCTATTTCTTCTTAGTTTTAATGTTTGCTTGTTCTGTTTGGAAGTTCATTTTCATGGTAAATTGTGAAGTATTAACTTTCTTTGAGGTTGCCTTATAGTCTATTAACTCTTCTCTCCATTTAAGAGAATCTATTGTATCCTGTAATCTACCTGACATCCCTACGACCTGGATCTCTGTTCTTACATGTATTCCTTATTTGACATTGCTATCATTTGGATCTTCAGTTGACCTCCCAGCTCCATTGAATTCATTGTAGTTTTGTTCTGTTCTGAACTCTGCTCTCTGTCAACTGAGTTCCAGGTGGTGTTGCCATGCCTGTCAATCTCTGGTTGTTGTCTGTTCTTGTTGGTTTTCAGTCCAAAGAACTCCCTTTAGGATGTTTTGAAGTGCTGGATTGGATTTGACAAAATCTCTTACAATCTGTTTATCCTGGAATGTTTTGATTGCACTATCTTATTTGATTGATAGTTTTGATGGATAGATGATTTTTGGTTGGCAGTTTTTTTTTTCTTTTAGGTTTTCATATATGTCTCCCCATTGCCTTCTTGCCTGCATTGTTTCTGCTGAGAAGTCAGAGCGTAATCTGATTT
>NW_006408654.1:1481317-1483967 GCF_000296735.1 Chrysochloris asiatica
TTTTTTTTTATCCTTTTTTATGCTTGCTCTTCTATTTTAGCAGTATTGAGAAATTTGTCTTCCAGTTTGCTAGTTCTGGTTTCTATCTCTTCAATTCTACTCCTTTCCCCTTTCAGTGTATTGTCCATTTCTGATATTTTATTATTAATTATCTGGCCTTATTTTTGCAGGTTTTGGATTGTTTCCATTGCTGTATCAATATTGTTTGATTTCTCTTGTAGTACTTTCCTGACTTCTTCCTTGTTTTCCTCCACCCCTTTTTGAAGCATTTGAATTTGTTTCCATATCACTTTTCTGAATTCCTTCTCAGGCAAATCCAAAACCTGCTCTTCCTCTTCTGGGGAGCCTTTGTGTGTCTCCAGCTCATTTGTCTCAGTTACTCTTTACTGTTTTGGGACATGTTTTGAGATCTTTTGTTGTGTTTCTTTTTTGGAGGTCATTTCCAGTAGTTATGTGGGTTTTTTAATGCTTAAATGGATGTTTGATGTTGTGTTATTAAGCTTACTGTGTATCTCCTGGTGGATATGATCAGGAGATAGGCTTCCCTTTTCACATGCTATGCGTAGTAGCTGTTATTGGTTCTTGTCCCAATGGTGAAATATTATGGGGTATGCTTGTAGCTTGGCTATATGGCCATGATTGCTGTCTCTTCTTGGGTAATGGAGTGGGGAAAGCTCCCACCTCCAGGAAAAATGTGTGATCTAAAGGACCAAAAGCAGAAGCAATATAAAATCAGAGACAAAAACCACCACTTTGAAACCAAAATAAAACTGTGGCTAACTGTCCAGTTGCCTTGCTACACAGGTAATGTGTGTGTGTGTGCATGGTAGAAGCCTCCAGCAATGGGTGGGGATGTGCGCTCACTCAAGCCCCTCCTTTAGTCACCACCGTAGAGGTGCACAAATAGATATTGAGAAGTTAATGGGAGAAAGAGTGCGTACTATTTTTGTCTCTGAAGGTCAGTTAGGCATCTATGTGTGCACAGGTAATTCTCGAGATAGTTGTGCCCTTTTATGTTGGGGTTTTACAGATTGTTCATTTGGTTTGTCTGTCAGAGCTGATGGGCCTACTTTATTCTTGCTAGAAAGGCTGGAGTAAAGGGTCCTGCACAAGTTAATTTTAGGGCTGCGACCTCAAGGCTAATGTCATAAGCAGTCACCAAGCTTTTTATCTCTGTGCCATGGGAAAACTGTGGGGTTAACGCTGGACGTTTTTGGGGGGAGGGGGTGTGTGCACACCCATTTGCCTGAAGACGTCTGGGCTGAGCAAATAATGTGTAGAATCCCCCTCACCTCGTTTGGCAAATGTCACTGCACTGCTTTTAGCACCAGTTCCCTGTGCGGAACCGCCCTCTGAACTCTGCTCAAGTGGGGTGGCTACAGAGGGAGTCTCGTCTGGAGCGATTCCTAACCCACAGTATTTTCCTTAGTACTATGATTTTTCCACTTGTGCATGTGGGAAACTGATGCCCTGGACCTTATGCTAGATCCAGAGCTCTGGTGGTGTTCTATGAGCACAGCTTCTCTGGGTTTTCAATCCCTCCTCCACAGAGCCTTTCCTACCTGGCTGTCTCTGCCGCCGCCAAAACTGGAACTCTGTTTTATGCATTTTAAAAAAATCATTATTTTAAGGTGACTTTGATCCTAATCTACTATCCTACCCAGATTTTCCCTGAATATGTTTTGGGAGCAGAAGGATGGTTACATTGCACCTTACATAAAAAGAACCACCTAGAGTTCCTTTTTGACCATCATTGTCTTCCTGCCAAATTCCCATTTCCCAGAATAGCTGCCTGTTTCTCTCCTCTCCCTCATTCTTTTTCTACTCTTCTCATCCAACCACATCTGTTCTCCCAGATCTATCTCATTGCATCTTCAGCAGTTCTTTCTCTAGGCTCCCTCACCGTCTCTCTACTCAAGGTTGGACTAGCTGCTCAGAGACATCTTTTTCATGGTCAAATACTCAAGATTATAATTTGTTCTTTTCTACTATAAGTCTTGTGTTATAATTAACTTTCAACTTACTTAATCATAATCAAAAGTTTTGTTCAAATTTATATTCCCTTAGCAATGTTTTCCAAACTTTTTTTTAACTTCCAATTTACCATAAGAAATAAAACTAATATTATGACCCAGCATGTAAATGATATTTCATCAGTGTGCAGAAGTATGACACAGCCCTTAAGGGTTGTGTATGTTGGGTGAGTTGCTTAGGTTGGGTCTCTGTTTTGATTTTGAATTGTCATTAAATTGTTTCAGAAGAAAGAAGAGGAGAAAAAGAGTAATCTGATACAATTTGATGAATGTGACATACACCTATGAATGCAGTAGCTCAAAAGAGGAAACAAATCTTTACAGCAAGGATCATTCCCACCCCCTCCATACACAGAGTAGACAGGGATGGGCAACTTGGACATTGGCTGCCCAAAATGGGAGTGCTACAAAGGCAAGAAGTGACTGGCTTACAAGTTTCCAAGAAGGAGCTTAGATCCAGAGGACATGGAGGAAGGTAGAATCTCCACTGAGTAGTATCTAATCTGTCTCGGTGGGGCTGATGAAAGGAGATGAGGATAGCACTCATGTGGCACAATAGTGAATAATTGTTATCAGGACTGACTGCGAGGGTTTGAAATGTAAAGGGAGACATTTTG
>NW_006408654.1:1484422-1486222 GCF_000296735.1 Chrysochloris asiatica
AAATGTTTCATAAGAAAATGTTATCCCTTAATCCACAGAATGCACTCAAATACTTTCTCTTCTTTAGTATTTTACTTTTAAAAAATGAAATAAAACCTTGTTGCAGTCTCTAAATTAATTTCCTGACCAACAGTGGTCTGGAACTTGCTAGAACTTTTCCAGTCCCTAGAGAAAACATCATGCTTGGTAAAGTGGAGCGCCAGCAAAAAAGATGAAGACCCCCAAAGAGATAGATTGACATAGTGGCAGCACCAAGGGGCTCAAATATAGTAATTGAGTAATTGTGAGGATGGCACAGAGATTGGGCATTGCTATGAGTTGGAATGGATTCAATGGCATCTTCCAAATAGGACGTTGCTTGGGATCTTACACATAGCAGGAACTTCATAAGTATATTTTGAATTATCAGCACAATGTACTACAAAGTTAGTAATTATTTTAAATGTTCTTCTGTTGTCTAATGACAGTATTCCTCTTCTACATATTCATATGCATGGAAGTTTCTTTATGCTGCCCTTCTGTAACTTTTTTCTTACACTCCAGTTTATACTGGTAAGGCCTGGTGACCCTCCATCAAGCTTGCTAGCAGTTTCCTTGGAACCTTTGCTCATGACAATTCGCGACGAGTGTTACATACTTGGGAAAGAACTGTGCATCTGGGGCCTTCGACTGAGCAACCCTGAGGTTGCCAGACTTGTAAGTCATAGATTTTTAAATAACTTTTCAAACCTTAAATTTTTAGATAAACATACTGCATCATATATTCATGTTGTAGTTCCTAACTGATATGCTACAAGGTTTTCCTTTTAGAAAAAAGTATTTTTAATGAAATATTTGAACATATAAAAATACAGAAAGTTGTAGAAATGACATCATGTACCCACTACCCAGATATAACTTTTCTCCAAGGAATGAAAATTGAAGATAATTATAAATACAGTAGCTAAGGCTTCAATCTACTCCTTTTCCTTTATCTACGTCCTTGCTTTCCCTTCATCTAATAGCTTACAGTTGATGTGTATTAGTTCCATACTTGGTTTTATATTTTTATTACATATGCATATTTTCTATTTACATAAATGGAATTCTGTGGTATGAGGATGTATCCTTTTGTGTCTTGCTTTTTTACTTCCATTATGTTGTCAAGAATTCTCCATGTTCATTCATTTTGACTGCTACCATACCTTATATAACCTTGATACATAATAGATCATTTTTCTGGGTATACAATTATAGATTAACCATTATTTTTTGTTTGATATTGTATTTTAATTGGACTTCTATTAAATTAGTGAGAAAGGGGAATTCAGGTAATTCAGATCAACAAGATGATTGAGAAAACACATACACACACTTTAGGTAGGGACTCAAGGGAGAATGGAATCTCAGGGGAGAAACACACCAAGCACAATTTTTCTGGGAGGTATGTGATTTAAAAAGGGGAAGCTGAGAAGCTGAACAGTGCTTTTAACAACCTTGCAATACTAGGGGATACTAGTCTCCTGTTGTTGTTGTTGTTAGGTGCCATCAAGTCGGCACCGACTCATACTGACCCTATGCACAGCAAAACAAAACAATATCCAATCTTGGGCCAACCTCACTACTGTTGCCACACTTGAGTCCATTGATGCTGCCACCTGGCCAATCCATCTCGTTAGGGGTCTTCCTCTTTTTCTTGACCCTCCATCTTACCAAGCATGATATCCTTCTCTAGCGACTGTTCTCTCCTGACAACATGTCCAAAGTATGAGAGACAAAGTTTGGCCATCATGGCCTCCAAGGAGCACTCTGGCTGCACTT
>NW_006408654.1:1487769-1537607 GCF_000296735.1 Chrysochloris asiatica
TTTCTTCCATTTGCTTTAGCATCTCTACGCTGGAAAGCAAGTTTCAAAGTTTCTTCTGACATCCATTTTGACCTTTTCCTTCTTTCTTGTTTTCTTAATGTCTTTTTGCTCTCTTCACGTATGATGTTCTTGATATCACCCCACAATTCTTCTGGTCTTCGGTCTACACTACCAGAGCTCCTTTAAATGGCCAATTTGTTGTTGTTAAGTGCATCAAGTCAGTTCCAACAGTTTAGACATAACACTAAATGGCCACAACTCATCTGTCTTTTGTACTGTGGTGGCTTGTGAGTTGCTGTGATTCTGAGGGCTATGCCACCGGTATTTTAAATACCCAGAAGGGTCACCCATGGTGGACATGTTTCAGATGAGTTTCTAGACAAAGACAGACTAGGAAGAACGAGTGACGAACTACTTCTGAATCTTTATTCACTGAAAACCTTATGAATAGCAGAGAAACTGGTCTCCTAGAAAAGGTCTAATTAATCCCCCTTGCTTTGGGTTGGGATTATGAAGGGACAAAGTTTAGGAAGGAGCACTGGTAGCATAGTGGTTATGAATCAGGCTGTTCCATGGGAGAAAGACAAGGCTTTCTGCTCCCATAAAGATTTACAGCCTCGGAAACCCTGTACAGGGTCACTATGAGTCGGAACCAACTCCACGGCTCAAAACAACAACAACAACAGGTGTGTCGCTGTAGGATCAGGACTGTACTGCTAACCACAGGGTTGGTGCTTCAAATCTACCAGCTGCTTCTTGGAAACCCTGTACAGGGTTGCTGTGAGTCGGAACTGACTCAGTGGCACTTAACAGAAACAACAGGTAGATTGGAGTCTTGGTATGGTGCTGTAGGATAAGCACTAAACTTCAAGGTTGGTTCAAACCATAAGGTCTGTTGTTCAAACCCACGAGCCGTTCTCGGAAGCTCTATACAGGGTCACTATGAGTCTGAACCAACTCAATGGCACTTAACAACAACAACAACAACAACAATAACCACAGGTAGATAGGCACTCAAGGCATTATAGCTAGATTGTAATCATCCCCAATTCTGAAATTGGACTGAGGGATATTTGACTGTTGGTGCCCCCGAGGGTCTGGAAAACAATTAAAATACTTTCTGGAAGAGTTATAGTAACTTGGGTCTCAAGCTATTTCTACAAACAATTTTGTATAGAAAATATCACTTATATCAGATTCCATCCCTGCAAAGGATATAAAACAATGGAAATAGAAGATAAGACCAAGATTTTGGCAAAGAACTAAATTGACATTCTAGAACTGAAAAATATAGTTATTTTTAAAATGAGATTAAAATCTCAATGAGTAGAGTTGAGGTACATTTTGTTGTTTATTAGCAAATGTAAATCTTCTCTAAAGGAAACTATCTACACTAGAGCTCAAAGAATTTCCACAGCTGTTTCCCACAAAATATAAACTTACTGTAAAAAAGAAATCAGAAAAACACACAAAGAAATACCATTGTGAGTGATAGCCAGTAAAAGCAACAAACAGCTATATTAGACCCCCCAAATAATTCAGATTATTGTAAGTATTAGATGTAGGATATTAAAAAGTTTAACATGTCAAAGAAATAAAATGAGGGATTTAATAAAAAAGAGTAAGAGACTAAAAAATGACCACAAGATGGCCACTATAAACATCCCTCAATCTCTACTCCCTTCCTTCTCCTTAAAAATGACTTTATGACAATCTAAAATTATAGTTTAGTTTTACATGGGCAAAGAAAGGACTTGAGCAGACTCTTTTCCAAATAGCATATACACTTACAAATGGCCAGTGGTATGCCAAGGAGTTGGTTCCGATTCGTAGAAGCCCTGTATATGGGTTCCGAGGGTATACATCTTTACGGAAGCAGAAATCTTCATCTTTCTCCCTCAGAGAGGCTGGTAGATTTGAACTGCTGACCCTGTGGTTAGCTGCCCAACTTGTAACCCACTACGCTACCAGAGCTTCTTTAAATGGCCAATTGTTGTTGTTAAGCGCATCGAGTCGGTTCCAACACCTAGAAATCCTGGATAATGTTTCTGAGGCATAGCTGGTGAGTTTGAACCACCAAGCTTAGAGAAATGCAAATTAAAACTGCAATGAGGTGCCACTTCATGCTCACTAGGATGGCTATTATAAAACAAACAAACAAACAAGAAATACTGAAAAACAGAAATTCACAAGTGTTGGTGAGGATGTGGGACAAATTGGACCCCACCTATGTTGCTAGTAAGGAGCTCTGGTGGTGCCTGTAGATAAGCACTGAATTGCTAACTACAAGGTCAAACTCCTTGGGAGAAAGATAAGGTTTTCCACTCCCATAAAGATATACAGCCTCAGAAATTCTCTGCAGGGTTCCTATGAGTTGGACTTGACTTGATGGCAGTAGGTTTGGTTTTATGTACCTGGTAGAATTGTAATGGTGCAATTGCTGGGGAAAACAGTTTGTGGGTTCCTTTAAAAAGTTAAATATAGAATTACCATATACCCAGCAATTCCACTCTCATGCATATATCCAGTGAATTTTTTTATATTTTTCATATGTAACCAGCATTTTTAGTTGCTTTTATTCAGGGGAGTCCATCAGGTTACTCAGCCCACCCAACTACCGGAGATAGAATACGTCCAGGCATGCTAGGAGTGTTCCTGACACTGCTGTGTATATTCCCAACCAAAACAACAAAATAGAAATAAATGATAAAAATAACTACCACAAAGACCAGTTAATTTTGCAGCTGATTAATAAATCCATGATCAATCTAATAGAAACAAACAAAGGGGGCAGGGAGTTCTTTAGCAGTTCCCTAAAATGTAGCCCTGTTCATTACTCTGGGGGCTACTGAGGACTACTGTCTCGGTGTGCGGGTGGCTGAGGTCCTTGCTCACAGCAGTTCTGGTACCCCAGGAGGGGCACCACAGTCCTCTGGTCAGGATCTATGGGGTTTGCTTGGGAGTTTGTTGGGCAATCCAACATTAGCATAGGCACTGATGTGCCACATTGACTCCTCAGTCTGAAACAGGGTTTGAGAAATCCAACCCAGCACTCCAGCAGGGAAATCTCTAATTAAAGAGGCCTTGGACACCAGCTCTGTAGTTAAAGCTGCAAGTGCCTTTTTATTCGCAACCAAGGTATAATTTGGAATCTTAGAACTGACCAATATATCATTACCTCAAAAAACCCTACATCCACCAAGCCCCACCAAAGCCTCTTTTTGGTCTAAATTCTGAATGGCAGACATCCTCAAGTTGTGGTCATCCTAATTGCTGAAAGGTGTCCTTCATGGCAGTCTCATGATTTGTCCTTTTACATATCTCTCTTTATCTGTTTGATTAGTGATTTAACTGTCACTGGCCTCCTTTGTCACAACAAGAAAGACCTTTCCAGCTATTCCACTCTTAGGGATACACGCAAGACATTTGAAAGCACTGACACAAACAGACACATGCGCTATACACAATAGCCCAAAGGTGGTATTGTTATTGTCAAGTGTCATGGAGTCGGTTCCGACTCAGAGACCCTGTGTAGTGTTTCCAAGGAGCTGCTGGTGGATTTGAACTGCTGACCTCGTGATTAGCAGTCCAATGCTTATCCTACAGCACCACACCAGAAGTCTAGCCCAAAGGTGGAAACTACCTAAATGTCCATCAAGAGATGAATGGATAAACAAAACATGGTGCATACGTAAACAGAAATGAAGTCCTGGTGCATGCCACAACATGGGTGAACCTTGAGAACAGCATGCTGAGTGAAATCCGTCAGTCACCAAGAACGTGTATGATTTCATGTATATGAAATAAGTAAGTGGGAGTAGAAACCAAAGCTTATTAGTGGTTACCAGGGATGGGAGAGAGAGGGGAGGGGAGCTTTTGCCTAGGGGAAAGTGAGTTTATATTAATGCTGGTGGAATAATTTGGCAATTATTAGCTAAAGGTTGCACAACTTGAAGAATGCAATCAATGTCACTGAATTATACCTGTACAAGGTATTGGATCATTGTATGTTTTGTTGTGTATATTTTCACCACAATAATTAAAATAAAATTTAAAAAAATTAAGAAAGAAAATAACCTTACTACATTTAGAAACCTGAGAGAACTTGACATGGCTAATGTATTGTTCCTGTTCAGATACCTCAACAGAAGCATTCCAGTACTGAATGAACCTTCAAATCTTGTTACATCTATGACTAAGAATGACATATAATTAAAACTATTAACATTTTAATCCAATTATAAGATGTGCTTCCCCATACTTCTCAGCCAAAATGAACCATTGTTGCTGTGGTTAAGTGCCGTGGAGTCGATTCTGACTCATAGCGACCCTGTTCAGTTTCCAAGGAGCAGCTGATGGATTTCAGCCACTGACCTTGTGGTTTGCAAGTCCAGAGCTTATCCAACAGTGCTACATCAGGAGTCCCAAAATGAACACAACCGTAGGAGGATACATTTGTGTGCTAGAATTGTTGCTAAGTGCCATAGAGTTGATTCCAACTCGTAGCGACGTTTCTAGGGTTTCCGAAGAGTGGCTGATGGGTTTGAACCCCAGACATTGTGATTAGCCGTCCAGTGCTTCTCCTACAGCACCACACCAGTTGTTGTTGTTGTTGTTGTTAGGTGCCATCGAGTCGGTACCGACCCATAGCGACCTTATGCACAGCAGAACGAAACACTGCATGATCCTGGGCCAACCTCACTACTGTTGCCATGCTTGAGTCCATCGATGCTGCCACTTGGCCAATCCATCTCATTGGGGGTCTTCCTCTTTTTCTCTGACCCTCCACCTTACCAAATATGATATCCTTCTCTAGCAACTGGTCCCTCCTGACAATATGTCCGAAGTATGAGAGATGAAGTTTGGCCATCTTGGGCTCCAAGGAGCACTGGCTGCACTTCTTCCAAAACAGATATATTGGTTCTTTTGGCAGCCCATGGCACTTTCAATATTCTTCTCCAACACCATAACTCAAATGCATCAATTCTTCTGTAAGGTCTTCCTTATTCACTGTCCAGCTTTCACATGCATATGAGGTTATTGAAAATACCATGGCTTGGGTCAGGCACACTTACTTAGTCCTCAAGTTGACATCTTTGCTGTTTAATACTTTAAAATGGTCTTGTGCAGCAGATTTGGCTAATGCAATGCATCGTTTGATTTCTTGACTGCTGCTTCCATGAGTGTTGATAGTTAATCCAAGAAGAATGAAGTCCTTGACAACTTCAATCTTTTCTCTGTTGATAAGAACGTTGTTTATTGGTCCAGTGGTAAGAATTTTTGTTTTCTTGACATTGAGATGTAATCTATAACGAAGGCTGTGGTTCTTTGATCTTCATCAGTAAGTGTTTTAAGTCCTCTTCTCTTTCAGCAAGCAAGGTTGTATCATCTGCATATCACAGGTTGATAATGAGTCTTCCTCCAATTCTGATGCCACGTTTTTCTTCATATGACCCAGCTTCTCAGATTATTTGCTCAGCATACAGGTTGAATAAGTATGGTGAAAGAATACAAACCTGTCGCACACCGTTCTTAATTTTAAACCATCTAGTGTTCCCATGTTCTGTTCAAACAACTGCTTCTTGGTCCAGGTACAGATTCCTCATGAGCACAATTAAGTGTTTTGGAATACTCATACTTCGCAATGTTGTCCATAGCTTGTCATGATTCACATAATCGAAAGCCTTTGCGTAGTCAATGAAGCACAGGTATCTTTCTGATATTCTCTGCTTTCAGCCAAGATCCATCGTACATCAGCAGTGATATCCCTCGTGACATGGCCCCTTCTGAATCCGGCTTGAACCTCTGGAAGTTTTCTGTCTGTGTATGATTGTAGTTGTTTCTGTATTACCTTTAGTAAAACTTTACTCGCTTGAGCTATCAAAGAGATTGTCTGATGATTTCCGCATTCTGTTGGGTCACCTCTCTTTGCAATGGCACAAATATGGATCACTTCCAATCAGTTGGCCAGATAGTTGTCTTCCAAATTTCTTGGCAGAGATGAGTGAATGCCTCCTGTGCCACCTCACTTTCTTGAAATATTTTAATTTTTATTCTATCAATTCCTGGTGCCTTGTTCTTTTCCAATTCCTTCAATGCACCTTGGACTTCCTCCTTCAGTATCATTGGCTCTTGATCATATGCTACCTCGTAAAATGGTTGAACATTTATCATTTCCTTTTAGTACAGTGACTCTGTGTATTCCTTCCATCTTCTCTTGATGCTTTCTGCATCATTCAATATATTGCCCAGAGAATCTTTCAACAACAAAAGTCGAGGCTTGAATTTTTTTCTTCAGTTCCCCCAGCTTGAGAAATGCTGAGCGTGTTCTTCCTTTTTGGTTTTCTGATTCCAGATCTTTGCACATTTTGTTGTAATATTTGGTTTTATCTTCTCAAGCTGATCTTTGAAATTTTCTGTTCAGCTCTTGTACCTCCTCATTTCTTTCATTTGCTTTAGCATCTCTATGCTGGAGAATAAGTTTCAGTGTTTCTTCTGACATCCATATTGACCTTTTCCTTCTTTCTTATCTTCCTAATGACTTTTTGCTTTCTTCATGTATGAAGTTCTTGATGTCATCCCACAACTCTTCTGGTCTTCAATCTTTAGTGTTTAATGTATCAAATCTGTTCTTCAAATGATCTCTAAATTCAGGTGGGATATATTCAAGGTCACATTTTGGCTCTCGTGGACTTGTTTTCATTTTCTTCAGCTTCAGTTTGAATTTGCATATGAGTCATTGATGGCCTGTTCCACAGTCTGCCCCTGGCTTTGTTTTCACTGATGATATGGAGCTTTTCCATCGTCTCTTTCTGCAGATGTAGTCAATTTGATTTCTATGTATTCCATCTGGTGAGGTCCATGTGTATAGTCATCTCTTATTCTGTCTAAAGAAAGTATTTGAAATGAACAAATCATTGGTTTTGCAGAATTCTATCATGCATTCTCCAGCATCATTTCTATCACCAAGGCCATATTTTCCAACTACTGATTCTTCCTCTTAGCTCTCAACCTTTGCATTCTAATCAACAGTAAAGATCAATACATCTTGATTGCATGTTTGATCAATTTCAGATTGAAGAAGGTGGTAGAATTCTTCTATTTCATCTTCACTGACTTTAGTGGTTGGTGCATAAATTTGAATAATGGTGGTATTAACTGGGCTTCCCTGTAGACGCATGGATATTATCCTATCACAGACAACGTTGTACCTCATGACTGATCTGGATATATTCTTTTTGATAATGAATGCAACACCATTCCTCTTCAATTTGTCATTCCTGGCATAGTAAACCATGTGGTTGTCAGATTCAAATGGCCAATATCAGTTCATCTCTGCTCACTAATGCCTAAGATATCGATGTTTATGCGTTCCATTTCATTTTTGACAACTTCCAATTTTCCCAGATTCATACTTTGTACATTCCATGTTCCAATTTTCAGTGGATGTTTACAGCTGTGTCTCTTCATTTTGAGTTGTGCCCCATCAGAAAATGAAGGTCCCCCGGGCTTTTCTCCCACAGGCTTTGCTCCATTCACGTCAACACAGTCAACTCTACTTTGAGGAGGCAGCTCTTCCCCAGTCGCATTTTGAGTGCCTTCCAACCTGAGGGGCTCATTTTATGGCACTGTATCTGACAGTGTTTCTCTGCTAATCATAAGGTTTTCAGTGACTAGTGATTCGGAAGTAGTTCGTCATTCTTTCTTCCTAGTCTGTCTTTGTCTGGAAGCTCATCTGAAACCTGTCCACCATGGGTGACTCAGCTGGTATGTAAAATACTGGTGGCATAGCTTTCAGAACCACAGCAACTCATAAGCCACTACAGTATGACAGACAGATGAGTACACTACCTAAATAGATATGAGATATGCATGTATATGATTTCATCATAAAATTTGTCATGAATCATGAATGTTGTCCATATCATTCTTCAATGAATCTTCATTTTAAATGACAATTAGTTTTATTTTCCTGCCGCTATTTCCTTAGATAACCTGAAAGCTATTGTAGAGATCAAAATGTTGATGTAAATAACATGAGTAACTTTTAAGTAACGTAGTAAAGAGCAAACATGTCTGTCTTCATTGTGTAAGCACCTTTTTATCTCACATTCTTAGGCTCTGTTTCTGGAATCAAGGGGGTGCACCACCTGCCCATTTACCACCTTGGAAATCATTGATTGTCAGATGGATCCGTGGTCTCTAGGGCGACTTGGGAAGGCTCTGCAGTTCAGCAGTTTGATCTGTCTTGTCCTCGATTACTGCAAGTAAGTGTGGGGCTCAGGGTTCCCACAGTACTCTCACTGCTGTCAGCTGGAGTGGGGCACAGTAGCAAGGAGGACCATGTCTGGGTTTCCCCTGCTGCATTAAGTTATCACTGAAAGAAGAGGCCCTAAGTCCTCGTTAGAGTTAATATTGCTGAGAAAATGCTAGAGCTCTCAAAAAGAATCTCCATTTATTCTTTCAACAACTATTTGTTGAAGGGTGCTCACTGGTAAGGAAGATGTAAATATTTATAAGGCAATGCCCATGAAAGGTTTTGGTAGAGTAGGAAAAAGGAAGAACTCCCAAATGACTGGGTGTCACAAATGGTTGGGCGCAGTTGCTAACTGAAAGGCAGGAGGTTCAAATCCACCCATAGGCACCTCAGAAGAAGGCCTGGTAATCTATGTCCTGAAAATCAGACACTGAAAATCCTGTGAAACACAGCCTCTAGAGGAGTCACCATTAGTCAGAGTTGACTAGATGAGAACTATTTGCTTTTGTTTTTAGGGAAGAAGAGATATTCCCTTGGTTATAAAGTACAAGGTAGAAAGTCTGCAAGTTACAAAATATGTCCATATAAACGCTTATAGTAGTTCCAACAAGGGATACCACAATTCCCTGGGTGACGGGTTGAACATTCAGCAGGACAGGAGTGGGAAGAAGGGTACGGTATTCTGGAAGAGCAGAGCAAGTGGCAATGAGCAAGTCTATTAGTCAAACCCGGAGAGAGATGTTCTCTGTTGAGGTGCAGGGGTTCCAGCACGTTGTCCTTTGGTTTTCTGAAATGCTTCTGCAGAAGCACCAGCCAGCATCTCTGAACCAGGACAGCTGAAGGCTGAGTCCTCAGGCTACCACCACAGTGACTGCAGGGTCTGCTTGGGAGTCTCCCTCACCAGCTTCCACAAAGCACTGGCCCCCAGTCCCTGGGACATACTCTGAGACCCGTGCAGGTGGGAAGAAAGAAAGAAGTCTCATCTTTAGCAAATTATTTATTTTAACAAGTCCCTGAATGGGCACTTCTAACTGTCCACTTTTCCATTTTCCCAGGAGACAGACTCTGGTTCTCTTTCCTCCACACCCAGCCCACCCTTACAGTCAGTCCTAGCCTGGAAGCCAAATTGGGGGTCAACAAAATGCTTCTCACTGGGGAATGCTTTAAAATTAATGATTCAATGGATAACTTTGGTTTTTAAGTCACTAATCTGTTCTTGTCATTTCATTTTAGATTTGGAAATGAGGAAATTGAGAGTATTTTCTCAGGCTTGGAGAACAACCAAAGGCTTCATGGCCTCAGTCTGCGTTACTGCGGTCTGGGGCCACAGAGCGGGTCAAGGCTGGGCACAGTCATAAGCCATAGCGCCATTTGGTGAGGCGTGTCCCTGGCTCCTCCCACTCATCTTGGCATTGCTCCCTCTTAAGTTACATGACCTGATTATTTACAAATTCTTCCAGTCCCTGACTTCCCTACATTTTCATTGTAATTTTATTCATCTTGGTTTTCTTCCACTAGGTTTTTGTTTTCAGGAAGTGGAAATAGCATCAAATAGACAATGTATTCTGTCTTCTCCCCACAGTGAGCTACATCTTGATGGCAATTACTTGCAGTGTTCCGGAGCCCTGGCTCTTCTCAAACCCATAGCAGAGTATGCAGAGATGCAGGGGCAAGACCAGTCAGCCGCATCCTCACCAGACACCAAAACCCCCACTCAGCTTCACCAGAGTAAGTGCTGGGGCATTTGGCACCAAACTACTGATGAAGCCACCTAAACAGGAAACTTTGTTCTGTGATTAAATGGACAATGGAAATTCTTCTTCCTGAGCTGTTAAATAGAACTTTTTCAGTTAAAAATGGCAGCAACTCAAATAGGAGTAAGGATAAATGACTCGTAGGAGTAAAGACAAAAGGGGTTTATTGGTTCACATAACTGGGAGGTCCATAAGTGAAACTGAATTCGGAGATGGTAGATTTCAGGGGCTTACACCATACCATCAGGAGACCCTGAGTTTGCAACCCTTGTGAGGGTTGGCTACCTTCTTTTCCCCAAACAGATTGGGTTCCAAGCAGGAAGAGACATTTGATGTGCCTGCTAGTTGTCTTAGGGCCGTATTGTTGTTAAGTGCCATCGAATTGGTTCTGACTCATAGTGACCTTGTATAGGGTTTCTGAGGAGCAGCTGGTGGGTTTGAACTGCTGACCTTGTGGTTTGCACTCCAGTACTCATCTTATAGCACCATACTATCATCAATTACATTAGGCAAATCTGCTACACAAGACCTATTTAAAGTGTTCAAAAGCAAAGATGTCAGTTTGAGGACTAAAGTGCATCTGACCCAAGCCAAAGTATTTTCAATAGCCTCATATGTATGTGAAAGTTGGACAACGAATAAGGAAGATTGTAGAAGAATTGATGCTTTTGAGTGATCGTGTTGGAGAAGAATATTGAAAGTATCATGGACTGCCAAACAAACAAACAAATGTGTGTTGGAATGCTCCTTAGAAGCCAGTATGGCAAGACTTCAGACATGTAATCACAAGGGACCAATTCCTGATGAAGGACCCTGGTAAAGTGGAGGGTCAACAAGAAAGAGGAAGCTCCTCAGCCAGATGGATTGGTACAGTGGCAGCAGCATTGGGCTTAAGCATTAACAATTGTGTGGCGGGTACAGGACCAAGCAGCATTTCATTCTGTTGTCACTACGAGTTGGAGTCAACTTAGTGGTACCTAACAACAACAACAATGCAATCAATAGGAAAATGTGAGACCCTCTCTTCCAGTGACCATGTGACAAATCCTGTAGATCGGACCCTAATTGGTTCTTCTTGGGTCATGTGCCTACTTCTGGAACAAATCCCTCAGGTCTGGGGCATGGTTAACTGGGATTGGCCAGAATATATGGCACATCCATTATGCTGAAAGGATGAAGCACTGTGATTAGCAGCCCCAGGTACCAGAATCACATGACTTGCAGTGGGGGAGTGACAATCCCCCAAAGAAGTAGACAAATGGAGACACTAGATGCAGAATACACAAAAACATCGTCAGATCACTGCTTTAAAATGGATTTCGTTTTATTTGTTTTAATAGGTCCCACATGGGAAAAAGATGAGGCTTTCTACTTTAGTAAGATTTCAGCCCTGGAAACCCTATACACGGTTGCTATTAGTCAGAACCAACTTAATGGGGCAGAACCATCACCACCAAGTACAGAAATGTGTGAAACATATTAATGCTGACCCTTTTTTTGTAACTGGCAACAGTTATATTAGCTGTGGAATCCTGGTGTGGTGCTGTAGGCTAATGCGTCAGACTGCAAAGTCATTTGAACTGCAAGGTTATTGGGTCAAGCTCACCAGCTGCTCCTCGGAAACCCTATACATGGTCACTATGGGTTGGAACTGACTCGATGGCACTTAACAACTACAACAACATATTAGTTATAGCAAGTGTTTGATAGCATAGACCTTCACTGAAATCTTATTCCAGCTGTGTGTGACTTTGAGTAAGTTACTAAATTGATTCAACTTCAGTTTCTTCAGCAGCAAAATGAAGATCATGATAAATATCCCAAAGGGCTTGTTGCTATGTGCTGTCAAGTTGGTTTCTTTCTACAACACAACAGTGTTTAGGGCCTCCCCACACTTGTTTCCCACTTCCTCCATTAACAAGCACACACAGGATACAACTCTGGTGAGGTGGTTAGCCAACGTACCTACCCCACCCTATGCCTGGCCACAGATGGATACAAGACCTAAGCTCCACCCACTGAACTCTACCACCTTGAAATGTGACCAGATTTTCTTTTTAAGCATTAAAAGAAATGGTGGAAATCTTATCCTTTGCAAAGTTTTAAACTTAAAATGAGAACATACAGATATCAACCTGCCAGACTCCTGGTCACTGTCCAGGACTGTGGACACTGGGCTTAAAACTGGATGCACAAAGACATTCTAAGGAGTTTCAGGGGCTGCAGATTATTTTAAAGAAATTTCCAGATTCTCAACTTTCATCAAACCCCAGTATCTGTGGTTAAATGTTTTGGTCACAATTATTCTTTGCCCACTCCAAAAATTTAACGAGGTGCTTTGCCCTGGGGTGTAAACACAAGCCTGCTGTGGCACTGTAGGATAAACACTAGACTGCTAACCAACCATATGGTTGGTGGTTCAAACCCACCAGCGGCTCCTCAGAAACCCTATACAGGGCTGCCATGACTCAGAACCGTCTCAGCAGCACTTAACAACAACAACAATGTAACTATTGAGAAAGTGAACAATTTTCATAACTCAGTGATAAACAACTGTTTTGCAGCTCAGGTGGTTTTCAATTTTTGCTTTTTACAAAATTGAAGAAGTTGCTGACTTTAAAAAAACTTGATTTTTGGTGGGTTGTTTTTTTTTTTTTTTGTGTGTGTGTGTGTGTGTGTGTGTGTGTGTGTGATAGACCACTATGTGATTTACAGCATACAACTAAGGAGTTCAAAAAACTTAGTAATAATTCTGTGACAAAATTCAATCAGAATTACCCAGGTAAATTAGAATTCCAGGTAAATAATTGTTTTTTAATATAATTATGTCCCAATTAAAATGATTTGTTGCTCACCTAACATTTAAATTTAACTGGGTGACCTATATATTTTTAGGGGCAGTACTAACTCTGCCAAAGAAGCCCTGGTGGTGCAGTGACTAAGCACTGCACTGCTAACTGTAAAGTCAGTTGTTGGTTTCCACTCACATGGGAGAAAGCTGTGGCAGTCTGGTCCCATAAAGATGTACAGACTCGGAAACACTCAGAAACAATTCTACTCTGTTCTAGCAGGTGGCTATGAATTGAAACTAACTCCTTAGCAATGGATGAGTTTCTTAATCTAGCAAGTTGATTCCATTCCTAACTTGTGTGAACATGAGTTCTCAGAACTGACAGCTGCAAAACAATAAAAAACCAATGAAATGCTAACAAATGCTTTGCCTCATATTAGTTGTAAGTCATCTTCTTCAATAAATATGTTAATTGTAAAAATAAATATAACAGTGCCAACCATATCACAGAGATGTGCATTCAATAAAATTTTATTTTTATATATTCAATTGTTGTTGTTGTTGTTAAGTGCCATTGAGTCAGTTCTAGCCCATAGCGACCCTGTATAGGGTTTCCGAGGAGCAGGTGGTGAGCTTGGGCCTTCAACCTTGTAGTTCAATGGCTTTGCAGTCTGGCACATTAACTCACAACACCACACCAGGACTCCATATATTCAATTGTTATGTTGTTGTTGTTATGTTCCGTGGAGTCAGTTCTGACTCATAGCGACCCTGTACAGGGTTTCTGAGGCTGTAAATCTTTATGGGAGCAGAAAGCCTCATCTTTCTCCCGTGGAACAGCTGGTAGTTTCGAACTGATGACCGTGAGGTTAGCAGCCCAATTCGTAATCACTACACTACCAGAGCTCCTTATATTCAATTAGGACTTATAAAACTGTGTTGATCAACTGTATGTGCTTCTAAAATTGAATGATTCATTCAAGTGGAAATGTTAACACTTAGAGCCTAATGGTCCCAAGATTTCTTTTTTAATTTAAATATTATACGGGTTACATTTTATCACAAAAAAATGTACTACAGGATGGTCTATAAAGACTTTTAAATGTAAAATTCTATAGGGTAAGTAAAATGGAAATATAAGTAAAAGAACAAGAAGGAAAGGAAATTATAAAATTTTCGATTGCTAAAGAAGAGTTAGCAACACAAAATGAAGAGAAACAGCTGCAAGCATCCATTAATAATCAGAGCATGGAATGTACAAAGTATGAATCTAGGAAAATTGAAAATTGTCAGAAATGAAATGGAACACATAAAGATCAATATTGTAGGCATTAATAAGCTGAAATGGATTGGTATTGGTAATGTTGAATCTGACAATCACATATGGTTGTTTACTATGCCAAGAACAAGTTCAAGAGGAATGGAGTTGCATTCAGCATCAAAAATAACACTTCAAGGTCTATCTTGAAATACAATGCTGTCTATGATAGGATAATTTCCATATACCTACAAAGAAGACCAGTTAATACCATTATTATTCAGATTACACATCAACCACTAAAACCAGTGATAATGAAATTTAAGAATTCTACCAACTTCTTCAGTCTGAAATTGATCAACTATGCAATCAAGATGTATTGATAATTACTGGAGGTTGGAGACAAAGAGGAAGGATCGGTAGTTGGTACACATGGACCACACCAGATGCAATGCACAGAAATAAAATTGACTACATCTGTGGGAGGAAACAATGGAAATGCGTAATACCAACCACCAAAACAAGGTCAGGACCCAACCAACTGTGCTCATATGCAAGTTCAGGTGGAAGCTGAAGAAAATTAAAACAACTCCATGAGAGTCAAAGTACGACCTTTAACACATCCCACCTAATTTGGAGACCATCTAAATTGACACTAATGACTGAAAACCAGAAGCGTTATGGGATGACATCAAGAACATCATACAATATTGACGGATGGTGCAGGACCAGAGAGTGTTATATTCTGTTGTGCATAGGGTCCCTATGAATTGGAACCAACATGATAGCACCTAACAACAATCTTACCTCATTAACATCATTGTTTTTATCATTAAGTGCCATTGAGTCAGTTACTGCCTATGGTGGTGGTGGTGGTTGTTATGTGCCATGGAGTCGGTTCTGACTCATAGTGACCCGTACAGTGTTTCCAAGGCTATAAATCTTTACAGGAGCAGAAAGCCTCATCTTTCTCCCACGGAACAGCCGGTAGTTTCAAACTGCTGATCTTACAGTTCGCAGCCCGATTCATTACCACTAGGCTACTAGAGCTCCTAGTTTTGAACTGCTGACTATGAGACTAACAGTCCAATTTGTAATGATATGCTACTAGAGTTCTTTCACCACCCATAGCAACCCTGTATAGTTTCAGAGGAGCGGCTGGTGAGTTTGAACTGCTGAACTTACAGTTCAAACATAGAGGTTAGAATTTACCACACAGAAAAATTACATCCGATCACAAAATGGAAGATAATTACATGATACGATTCAGTTTTTTGTGTTTTTTTGTTTGTTTGTTTTACTTTTTATTGTTAACTGAGCGAAGGTTAACAGGCAAGATCATTGTTGTTGTTGTTAAGTGCCGTCGAGTCGGTTCCGACCCATAGCGACCCTGTACAGGGTTTCCAAGGGTGTAAATCTTTACGGGAGTAGAAAGCCTCATCTTTCTCCCGCGGAGCGGCTGGTAGTTTCGAACTGCTGACCTTAAGGTTCGCAGCCCGATTCATAACCACTACGCTACCAGAATTCCTTGGCAAGATCATTAGCAAAACAAAAAATATATCTTCATTTGAGTGTCCTACCGGCATATTCTGCAAGCCAACTTCCTGCCCACAGGCACACAGCTTTACTCACTCAATGGGCCTAGAGCCTGCAGCTGCTCTATCTCTCTATGACATCGCCTCTGCAACTGACTCAACTGTCGAGCTTTTCTAGGTAGGATCTCATGAACCACTTATGCTTTTCCTTCTTGATGGTCCTGAGATTGTGTGTTACTGAAATGAAAGATGAACTACTTCCCCCTTTTAGTTATACATCTTCTAAAATTACAGTTGTGACAATAGCAATTAATCCTGCCAACAATTACTCACAAATGAATCATAAAATCCTATCAGCATCACCCCCCAACCCCTTTCACCAGATCCATCTGGAGAAGAGGAAAACTATCCAGTGGGGATTCTACCTAACCCCCTTGTTCTGAAACAAAGCACACTCATGAAAGCTTGTAAGCCAGTCAGTTTGTTGACACTCGTTTTTGAGAGACATCTCAATACATAACACATGTCCAAAATGTGTTCCTCTCTGCCAAATTCTTACTAACCTTAGGGATTCAGAGCCCATCTTAAAGAAGGCAGCTGTGACTATGTAGAAGAATTAGCACAAAGTGGTAGGCTTGCAGGAAGGTTCTGGGCCCAGTTCATGGTATGTCTTTCATCAGCCTTTGAGGAAAAAAAACTTGCAAAAAACAGAATTGGACTGAAGTGATTGTGATTTTGACAATAGGTCACATTATTCTCTCTTGGGAGAAATACCTCTGCCCAAAACATGTATAAATGAAGGCAACAACCAATATCAACAGATGTCATTCAACAGATGAGAGTATTGAATTAATAATATAATGAATCCAATTAATGTCACTAAATTGTATATAGGTAGATTGTTGAAATGGCAAGCGTTCTATTACATATATATATATCACAATTTTTAAAAAAATATCTGTCAACTTTGAATAGGCTTTTTCTTTAATTTTTTTTAAAAAAATCTGTTCTTTCATGCAGCCAGCCAGAATGGAAGTTCAACTTTGAACCTGAATACAAAATCATCTGGAGCTGTAACAGTGAAAAATGCTTCAGGGAAGAAAAAAAAAAAAAAAAGGTATTTTTGTTGCGGCTGTTTTAACTATTCCATGTACTTCCCTTGTCCTCTAAATTACTTTTTCCTTTCATGGGCTGTGTTTTTACTAGTAAGTACACCATTCCTCATTTAGCAATCTGGTTGTTATATGAAAACTGGCATTATGTGAAAATGGAGGATCGCTCTATTATCACGTAACTACCAAATTACATAATTATGTAACTGCCAAACAACTGACAATCATCGTCTAGCCAAATGGGCACATGACCTTAACCATCACAATCAGCATTGTTCTCTTCTCACATCTAGGTGTTTGTTACTGCCAGACATACGTTGTCAATGCACAAAATAGTGTGATAGATTTTTCATTAACATTGTAAATGTGAAATGTCAGATAACTAGATATTTGGTAGATACTATTTACCCAAATAGAAAGAAAAAAATCACAACTGGAGAAAAAGACTTGTGGTTTCATATCAATCAGATTCCAGTCTAGCCAGACATGTCCACTGAAGGATTTAGTCTTTGGCAGATCCACCAAGGCCAAAAGAGAATTATAGTGCCTTCAGAGGTCTGGGAATATCTCTGTAGTGAACGACAAGAAGATCCTGGTAAATTTAGCATGGAGACCTCTTTCCTATCCATGATCCTTATTTAGTACCAGAAACTTAGTGGTGTTGAAGGAATTTTGATAAATCACCATATCCATCAACCTGCCTGCAAGCAGGATTAAACTAATAAATTGTCCCATTATTAAAGATTGGCAGCCAATAGTCTACTCCTGACAATTCCACCAATAGCTGTATTTCAGTATACCTCTTCTGCAGGATGAGGTCTTTGTATTCATAGGTTTCTAAATTCCTCTCTAGCACTAACATTTTGAAATTCTCAAGAAAGATCATATGCTATGTCATGAGAACTGTCTTTGGGAAACTCATTTTGGATGCTAACTTAAATTTATGTTGTTTTATTTTAGGCCACTTAAATTTTTTTCTGTAGTTTGTGGAAGGCAACACGTCCTTCTAATGAAACTCTTTGGCCTTTGGATTTTTTTTCTTCAATTTCAATCTGTCTTTGTGTGGTCGTTTTTCTGTCCTTGAATTATCCTTGTATCTCCTCCGTGAAATCACACTGAGTTAGAAAAATACTATGTTTTTTATTTTTAACTTTTATTGTGAATTGAGTGAAGAGCAGATCATCAGTTTTACACTCAACAAATTGTACACTTGATTTCATCTTAGTGATTGCAATCCCTTCCATGCAACATCATGAATCCCACTTCCTCCCTGTGATTGTTTCCATTCTTCCTTCTTTTTCAACCCTTCTGAATGCTGTCCTTAGGTAGATGCTGCCCTGTTGATCTTGAATTGTTGACTATTTCATGGTTTGCATACCTCATTAGTGTTGCCCCCCTGTACTACACTACTCCTTGGCTGAAAATTGAATCATGAGGGTGAATTCAGTTCCAAACTTGAAGGGTGACCAACGGCCATAATCTCTTTCTGACCAGTAAATCTGATCTTTTTAATGATTTTGAATTTTGTTCCACATTTTCTCCAACTCTACCCAGGACCTTCTAATGTGAATCCTTTCAGAGCAGTTTGTAATGGTAGCCAGGCACCATCAAGTTATTCTGGTCTCAAGGTTGTGGAGACGGATGTTCACTTGGTCCAATAGTTTCCAAGCATCTTCAGTTTTCATCATTCTTTCCTCTGCACAGGGAGAGACCAATTGTTGCATCTTTGATGGCTGTTTGCGAACTTTTAAGATCCCAGTTGCTACTCAACCAAGTTGGGTTCAAAACAGTGTGTTTGTGAACTATGTTATGGCAATTGGTTATGGTGTCCCCTGAGACTATGGTCCTGAGCCCCCAGACCCAGAAACATATTCCCTTAAAGTGTCTGGTAATATCTAAGAGGTTTCCATAATGTGGCCCTGCTATATGCTCCACCATATTATTGGATGTTTACGGCAAAGGTAAATGTTGTTGTTGTTGTTAAGTGCCATCAAGTCAGTTCCGACTCATAGTGACCCTGTATAGGGTTTATGAGGAGCGGCTGGTGGGCTTGCCAACCGTGAGCTTCAACCGACCTTGCATTCCAGCACATTAACCCACAGCACCATACCAGGACTCCAAAGGTAAATGCCCATGTACAAATATCCTCTGAGGAAACTTTTTATACTTTTGAGTGTATTCCCACTCTCCTCCGCCCCCCCCCCCCCCCCCCACACACACACTCTTTCAGTCTTGGCATCTATCCTGAGATCACTGTTATTGCAGGATTGTGTATATAACAGTGTTTACATCTGTTCCCTTTAACTCTTACACTCCTCTCCGGGTCTTCTGCTTTCATCATTCTCTGACAACTTCCCTCTTGTTGAAAAATGTCAATTCTTATCATCTAAGAAACCAATGGGAAATCTACAATTAGAAAATGTATCAGACCTTGTTTCTGTTGTCTCATATAAACATGGTCTTCATTCTGGATAGTTCTGGTAGGTTTTGGAATATCTGTTAAAAAGGAAAAAGCAGGCTGTGGTGTCATTTTTGATGGTTACCATCTGGGAATATTTTCAACACAAAATTCTTTCAGAGGAATCATTTATAGTTGCTGTGGAGATGAGAATGATCATTATCTCTAAGACAGGTAACCCTACAGAGGGAAGTTCCTAAGCTAGGCCAATGGACAGCTGAGAAAAGGGGTGTACTGGGCCACTAATTCTAACTCTGCATCTCAACTTAACCAAAAGCGGTAACAAGGACAAGGACTGAGTTCTTGAGTCACACTGTGTGGCCAACTTGGCATTACAAAAAGACCCCAAAAGGTCAAAATCTATTTGAGAATGACAAGACCTCTCAAGGCTGGAGAAAGGCCCTGATCACTTCTATTTATTGAATTTCTTGATTTAAAAAGAAGACAAAATGCCAAAGCAAGGTTATGAAATTTTGTAACACATGAAAATATCAGTGAACAAATCGCGATGTCATGAAGCAATCATGCCGGGGTCTGAATGTGTGGAGGGAGAGTTTCTCAGAGTGGAATATTTTCTTGCTTTTCAGAGTACACCAACTCCTATGCACCTCTCTCCACTCTGTACACATACTCCTCCACTCAATACATATAGTACCAGTCCCATAGGCCCTGGTCATACTGGACCCCTATAGAAGGTGGATGGTTGTGGGAAAAGTCAAAAAGAGCAACACAACTATTCCTCCTTTAGCTTTTAAACCATAGTTGTGTTAAGGCCCAGACTATAACAATGTCTTTTAGCTACTAAACCCTGGCACAAAAGTGCTAGACTTGCCTCTTTTGACCTTTGTGAGCTACATGGACTCTCATTGGTCTCCCTGGGGAGTCCAGTATCTTATTTAATTAACATTTTTCCAAGGAAGAGCTCCAGGTTGCCTGTGGTCATTCTTTAACTCAATGTTGACATGATAAGATTTCCTCAGGGCCCTTCTGGACTGGTACTATGAAGGAAATAGTAAGTTACCTTCCTATCTCAGCAGCTGTGTCAACAGAAAATGGTTACTGAATGCTAGCTAGACCTTTGAGAGGATTCAAAGTGTGTTTCTGAGACAGGATTCATACTTAGGAAACACAAGTTAGTTCCTACCGCAGGTCAAGTATGGATATTGGAGTTAGAGGAGAATGAGAGGTGAGTGTCGAGGAAGGCTTCAATGAATAATGAGGTAGAAGCTGAACGGGAAAGAACTTAAATGAGGAAAAAGGCCCTAACCCAAGCTAATGACCCATGCCTAGTTTAGCTTGAATGAAGAATGTGTCTTCCAAGAAATCCTTTGCCTCAAATTAGCAGAAACTATTTTGTATCAAAGTTTTTGTATGGTGATGCAGTATAGTGCACGAGATTGCAAGGTCAGTTTGAGCTACAAGGTCGGCAGTTCAAACCTACCAGTCACTCCTTTGAAGTCCTATACAGGGTTTCTATGAGTCAGAATCAACTCAATGGCACTTAACAACAACAAATTTTATATCTAATCTATACTTATAGTTTCTCAGAATGGGGGACATTTTCTTGCTTTTCAGAGTTCACAGAGCAAGAATTAAAAAAACAAAACAAAAAAACCAGTTTTCCACATTGGATGATTATTTTTGCTGTCATAAGTGTGTATGTGTGTGTGTGACAGACAGAGACAGAGAGAGAGAGAGAGAGAGAGAGAGAGAAAGAGTTTCACTTGTTAGAAAATAGAAAGTCAGACTCAGCTGCTTTACACCAACCTCTTGGGTGAGGAGTCCAGATGGTTTCCATTTGGTCCCATTAAGAAACAGCCAAACTATTTTTATGCACTCCTTTTTGTGGAAGGGAAACGTTTGGCCTGATGCTTGGAAAATTGATCCTCCAATACTATGCAAGTCAAAACCTCCAAGCAGAAGTCAGATACCAGTTATTATTCATCTCCAAATGCTTACCTACAAGAACTTGACAATTTTACACTTACCAGTTATTTATAAGTTGACAGAAGCAAAATATCCCATTTCTATAAATGCAAAACTTTGTTCAAATCAGTCCCTCCTCAAAGTGCCACTAAATATGAAAAATTATTAGACCTGTGGTTCTCAAACTTGAGCAGCATCAGAATCACCCAGAGGACTTTCCTAATTTTAAAGCTTGCAGTAAGTAGTCATTTGTTCTGTTCAAACAACTGCCTGTTGGGTTATGTGCAGGTTCTGCATTTTTAAGTGCTATAACTGGTCACTTCTTATTTTGGAAGTACAATTAAGTATTCTAGAATTCCCATTCTTTGCAATGTTATCTGTAGTTTGCTATGATCCACACAGTTGAATGTCTTTGCATAGTCAAGAAAACACAAGTAAACATCTTTCTGATCTTCTCTACTTTCAGCTAAGATCCAGCTGATGTCAGCAGTGATATTCCTTGTTCCATGTCCTCTTCTGGATCTGGCTTGAATTTCTAGCAGATCTTTATGTACTGCTGCAACTGTTTTTGAATGATCTTCAACAAAATTTTATTTGGGTATGATATTGTTGTTGCTAAGTACCATGAGTGGAGTCAGTTCCAACTCACAATGACACTGTTTAGGGTTTTTGAGGGTAGATTTGAATCGATGACCCTGCAGTTCAAACCAACCTTGTGGCCCAGCGCATTATTCTGAAGTGCCACACCAGGACTCCTGGGTATGATATTGTTGTTGTTGTTGTTGTTAAGTGTCATCAAGTCAGTTCCAACCCATAGAGACTCTGTATAGGGTTTCCGAGGAGCAGCTGGTGAGATTGAACTTCCAACGTTGTGGTTCAAACCGACTTTGCAGTTGAACACATTAACCCACAGCACCACACCAGGACTCCAGGGTATGATTTTACAAGAAGTAAATTAACATAGACTTTTAGCCTTGCAGATATGTTGATCCATGTAAGTTGGGCTTACAAAAAATGTTTTTGTTGTTATATCTAACTACAGAGATATTTTTATTAATAGGATAGTAATAATAATAAATTTCTGATGAAACACTGCACAAAAGTTTTATAAATTGTCATTTTGGTGTCATTCCCTCTGACAATACATCCATTGTACCACTCCAGTAATGTCACTGATTCAAGAGGATAATAATGTCTGGCTTGGCCTCTGCCTAGTCACCAATCTGTGAGGTCAAAACAAGTCAGGAGATATATGAAGACCAAAAGAATTGTCATCTACAAATTAGATGGTTCTGCTGTTTTACGGCCATTCATTTAGGCCCTAAAAGTTCCTGAAAGACTCAAGATAACCCTCATGGGTGTCCTGTCTTCTGAACCTACTCTAACTGTCAGCACAAGCCCACATCACAGGATTTAGAACTGGGAGGGTCGATGCATGACTTAGACATGTATAGTGGGGGAAATCCAGTCAAAAAAGGGTCAATCTACATACAAGCTTGGGAATATTAGACTTTTACTAGAGAATCAGTGTTGCCCGACTGGTAAATCCACTTTACCAAATAAGGCATTCTTGCTTACATCATAGCCACAGTCCATAGAAATGCCAACAGCATTAAGGAATGCAAGGGCTGAGTTAAAAGTCCAAGATGTAATCTTCAAAACAGTTTTATTAGTTCCAAAACAGGACGTGACCAGTTACAATCCTGAAATTATTTTTCTTGGGATTTCATCCTGGGGTGACAACTAAACAATGAAAATCTTTATGGAATGATTCCAAGGTCCAACATAGATTAGCTTTCACTTCCTTAACATCTGTAATCAAACAAACTGAATTTATGTTCTAGTTTATAAAATTCTGGTAATTACACGGGAAATTACACATACTCCATGTTGATGGAAAGAAGCTATTTTCAACAACTTAAAAGCAATTTGAACAACAAGAAGAAGGTCCTACCAGGATTTGACATTCACAGATTTGTGTAGTGATTAAACAGAATAAACTGACGGCAGCCTGATACATAATGCCCATCTGCTCTGGTGGTCCTCCAAGAGATTAGAGAGTGCAGGGAAAAAATAAGGAACCTCATGTTCTGGGAGAATGATTCCATGAAAACTTATACTTAACCTTTGAGTGCTGGCCTATATGCAAAATAGAACTTTCTCTGGAAGGAATGAGAAGAATTTCATCTTGGAAAAAGCAAGAGCATTCTGTTGTGAAGTGCCGTCAAGTTAGTTCTGATCCATAGCGACTCTGTATAGGGTCGAGGAGCAGCTGGTGAGCTTGACCTGATGACCTTGCAGTTCAAACAGCTTTGCAGTCTGGTGTATTAACCCACAGCACCACACCAGGACTCCATGAGCATTCTAGACAGATAGAAACATGAGAAAGCCTCCAACGGTGATGAAGCTGGAGTGTTCAGCATATGGCAAATGTGACATTAACAGCAATATGGTCACTGTGGGAGAGGCTGGAGATGGAGAGGAAAAGGCCAATGGAGCCACATGACCAAGGCCGTGCATGTCAAACTAAGGAGGTTGACTTTCTCCTATGTACAAAGGGCGAGCTAATAATGGCTTTGAAGCAGTGATGTAGTGAGATTTGGGTTTTGAAATGTGACTCAGGCAGCTTTGCAAAATATGTTTTAGAGAGATAAACATCTGGAAGATAGAAGATTAGTTTAGACGTTTTTAGTTCAGACAAGAGACGATAAAGCCCAGAGCAGAGACTGCCATGATGGAGAGATAAATGTTAATTGACAGAACCTACTGACCACTATGGAGTCCTGGTGTAGTGCTATAGAATAAGCACTAGAAAGCTAAACACAAGGTTGGCTTGTGACCTTATACAGGGTCACTATGAGTCGAAACTAGCTTGACGTCACTTAACAACAACAATATCTTGATTGTATGTTTGATCCATTTCAGATTGGAAAAGTTGATAGAATTGTTCAATTTCATCATTACTGGCTTTAGTGGTTGGTGTGTAAATTTGAATAATAGCAATATTAAGTGGTTTTCCTTGTAGGTGTATGGATATTGTCCTATCAAAGACAGCATTGTATTTCCAGATAGATCTTAAAATGTTCTTTTTGATGATGAATGCTTTGTCATTCCTCTTGAATCTGTTGATCCCAGCATTATAAATCATATGATTGTGAGATTCAAAATGGCCAATGCCAGTCCATGTCACCTCACTAATGCTTAAGAATGGACAAAACGATGGGTCTTTTCCAATAAATTGACCAGGTAACTGTCTTCCAAATTTCTTGGCATAGATAAGTGATTCTACCTCCAGTGCTACATCAGTTTGCTGAAAGATTTCATTTGTAGTCCATCAATTCCCAGAGCCTTGTTCTTTGCCAATGCCTTCAGTGCACATTCATTGGACTTCTTCCTTCAGTATTATTGACTTTTGATCATATGCTACCTCTTGAATTGGTTGAACATCAACCATTTCTATTTGGTACATGACTCTATCTATTCCTTTCATCTTTTGATGCTTTCTGCATCATTCAATATTTTGCCTAAAGAATCCTTCAATATTTCAAGTTGAGGCTTTCATTTTTCCTTCAGTTCCCCCAGCTTGAGAAATGCTGAGCACCTTCTTCCCTTTTGGTTTTCTAACTCCAAATCTTTACACATTTTATTTGACTTTGTCTTTTTGAGCTGCCCTTTGAAATTTTCTGTTCAGCTCTTTTACCTCCTCATTTCTTCCACTTGCCTTAGCATCTCTACTCTGGAGAGCAAGTTTCAGAGTCTCTTCTGACATCCATTTTGGTCTTTTCTTTCTCCCTTTTATTAGAGGAAGAGGCTTTATTGCCGGCGGAGCATCAGTGGACTAACATCCCAAATACAGAGCTCCCCAGTACAGCTTTCCTACTAGCTTTATATAGGATTACATAGGACTGAGTGGTGAAACCACTGTGTTACTTTCTCATTGGTGGTTCCTAGATAAGTGGCTTTTTACAAAAGCAGAAGAAGCTGTTAGCTTCTTTTGTGTGTGGCTTAGGCCTCAAGATCTCATGGGCAGGGGCCTCTTCCCTCATTCCTAGGCCTCGATGTCTTATAGCCAGGCCTCAAGGTGAAGGTCTGTTCTACGTAAGTGCCTCCCAAAAGACAAAAATCAGATCCATTCATTACACTCTGAGCTAAATAGACCCAAATGTTTTCATCCCTTTGAAAGGGAATAACATCTTGCGAGCATCCCATTGCAAAGGCGGAGATATCTTTATTTTAAGTGGGATGTTTATCTTTTTGTTTTGTTTTGTCTTTATCTTTATCTTTAATTGGGACCTGAGGTCCAGGTGGTCCTGTCCACTGATGGTTAAGACTTGATTCCAATATGGTGCATCCAAATTTGAGTCTGCCTAACTTGACAGCTGATGGGGTGACTATGAAGACTTCCCAGGGTCCAGTCCACTTTTCTTCTAACTGGTTTTCAGGCCTGTCTCTCCACGTTCTGAGCAGAAGGGGTCAGGTTACCTGTAGAGGAGGAAGCAGCCCTGGGAAGAGCAATTTTAAGAATAATAGAAAGTGCGTGGTGAAGGTGTACATTCAAATCTTGGCTGTAGTCAGGTAGAGAGTTGAGGGAAGCTGACTGGAAAGGTTTACTATATGCAATTTCATAAGGGCTCAATTTTAGCCCATTTCTGGGGGCTACCTGAATTCGGAACAGGGCTAAGGCAACACCTGGTCCCAATGTAGATAAATTTCCTGACAGTTTTGCCATTTGTTTCTTTAGAGTATGCTTCATTTTATCTAACCTCCATGGTGAGTGCAATCTCTAGTTCATCTGGAGGTGTTTGCTGCTTTGTTATCACTTTGGACACTTTTTGGAAGTCCAAACTTATCTCCAAGAGGATTTTCACTATTTCTGAAATTCTTAGTTCAGGTGGGGAAAACCTCTACCCAACCAGAAAAGGTGTCTACAAAAACAAAACCAGCAAATATTTAATTCCCCCTCTTAGGGGCATCTGCATGAAGTTAATTTTCAAGGGGTTGTTTACCTTGATATTGGTGCAGGACAGCCTGTTTTGGGATTGTTCTTGAGACAGGTAAAACAGTTAAAGCTAATATCCTGGATGATTTTTTTTTATTTCTTGCCCTAGAGTGAGGGCCTAATGAACCAAGTCAGGGCCTCTTTCCTGTAGTGGGTCATTTTATGGATTCACTTAAGAAGAACAGGGGCTATTTTTCACAGGATCAGAACCATTCTATTGCCATTCACTTTCTAGCTTTTAACCTCTCAGAACCAGAAAAATTCCATCGTCATTCACTTTTCATCCTTTACCTCTCTCTCAAATCCTTTTGCCTCAGTCCAACTCAAGCCCTCTGGGTACACATTCACAGTCTTTCTTGCCAACATTTCTAATGCCCTCATCAGTGCAATCAGTTTGGCTTTTTGAGCCGAGGTCCCCGGCAGGAGGGCTATTGCCTCCACCTGGTCTTGTAAGATTACTATTATACACTCTGCTATCCGAGTCCCTTTCTCCACGTAACTAGGTCTGTTCATGAATAATGTCTAGTCCACCAGATACAGTTAAACAAGTCAGGTTGGCTGGAAAATACTTGGTCAATGATTTCTATATAATCATGGTTCAGCCCTCCAGTTGCCACTTCAGGGAGAAGGAAGGTAGGTTTAGTCACCCCATAATTCTCAGGGTAATATTTGTATTGCCTGGTAAAATAACCTGGTATTGACTTATCCATTCTGTCGTGAGCCATAGGCTTCCCTTCTTTTGCAGCAGGGAGACCACCTCACAGGGACAGTGATGGGCTGGCCAGAGTGAATTTCTTGGCCTTATTCCTTAGAGGATATTGGTTTCTGTGGGATGGTCAGCTTCCAGGCTTCAATCAGACCTTGATGGGGGATGCCTATTGGTTCTCCCTAGAGTTCCACTAGCCCATACCAGGGATTTATCTGATTGTCAATCTCCTTAGGCCAATGTGACTGGTTTCCTGAGTTTGAATCAGTAATTGCCAGGCATGTTCATGAGGAACCTCCATCTGCAGACTTTTGGTTTCAGAAACTTGTTTGAACATGCAACTTTGGAAGCAGGTCCTGGCCTAGTAAGGGAACAGGGCAGTCATTTTCTTTTCCCCAATGAAGCAGTCTAGGAAGAACTAGTCCTTAGGCCTCCCTGAGATCTCAGTCACCATCACTGAACAGAATGATGGGAAATTCAGAGGTGTACTGACTACTGAGTAAGTGGCCCCAGTGTCCACCAAAAATCCACAGTCTGTTCCCATTGTTATTTTCAGCCAAGGTTCCTGGGGGAGGGAGGTGGCAATAGGGGTGGCAGAGGTTGATGTCAAATCATGCTGGACTCCCTTCCCCCTGGTCACTGTCAGTCTTCTTCAGACAATGAAGTTTGTTCAACCATCTGTTGAATTGAAAGTGGCTTTTTCTGCCAGATCCTCCCCTAAGATTTAGACATTCATTTTTCCAGTGTCCAAGTTTTTTGCAATAAGTACACACATCATTGCTTAAGGCCTCTTTCCTTTCAGGAGTCCTCCCTGGGGCCCCACAGGCTTACCTCTAGTGATCTTTAGGAAGACAGTAATGGCTTGCGACTTTTCGTACTCTCGGCTGTTAAATACCTCAAAGGTGACATCCATCAGCTGGGATGGATTCATGCCAATTTCCCTGTGGAATGTCTTTCTAATATCTGGGGTGTTTGGGGAGATAAAAGTCATGTTAACCATTTGGATATTTGCTGAGTTCTCAGGATCAAGGTCTGTGTACTTACAGTAAGCCTGATAGATTCAAAGAATTCAGAGGGGTCCTCAGTTGGCTTCTGCTGAACTGCCTGTACCATGTTCAAGCTCTTTTGTTTAGGAAGTCCCTTCTTCAGACCTCTGAGAATGTACCTTTTATAGTGTTCCAGCCACAGGCACATTTAGATTCCAATTTGTATCAGCTAGAGGAATTGCCTTGACTGGGGCCAAGGACCCATTACAGGCTTTTATCTATGGGTGCATGCCGCTTTGTCCCGTGCCTTATTTCAGACCAGCCTTCTTTTGTCACTGGTCAGGAGCATAGTCAACAGAGCCTGAATATCTGCCCAATTAGGATGATGGGTAGCAAAAAGTAGTTATTAAATTTGTCATTTTGGTTGGGTCATCCTGGTGTGGCACTGTGCATCAATATGCTAGACCAGAAAGTCCATCCGAACTGCAAGGTCACTGGTTCAAACTCACTTTTGAGTTTTTTTCCAGTCGCTCCTCGGAAACCATGATTGTCATGAGTCAGAACTGACCTGATGGCACCCAACAACATCTCAATAGGGAGTATTCGAATTTTTCCTATCTATCAATATCCTGCAGCTTGCCCTTCCATCCTATGGGCATCTGCAGAGGGGGTATTGCCCTGTGTCTATTCTGGATAGCACTCAACCAAAATGGATCCCTTGAAGGGTATGGTATAAAGAAATCACTTCCAAACTGCTTTCCTCAGTGGTTGAATATGGCAGGGCAGGTTCACTAGGTCAAGCTATACTTTTCCCTACTGGTAGCTGCTGGTGCACCAGCAGTCATAATAAGACAATTCTATAATTAAAAGCTACATTTCACAAAAAAGCTACTATCCTTCTCTATATATTCACATATAGGTCTGGTTAGAACTCTGTTTTCACCTAACACTCATCTGTATTCATTTTTCCTCTGCATGGCTTTAATATTGGCAGTATAAATGCATTATAGTACATACATGCTATATAACTTACATACTCTTGGAATTCCAGGTTGTTTTCAGTTTAAATATAAGAAGCTCTGGTAGTGTAGTGGTTATGAATCTGGCTGCTAACCTCAGGGTCAGCAGTTCAAAACCACCAGCTGTTCCACAGGAGAAAGATGAGGCTTTCTGCTCCCTCCCGTAAAGATTTACAGCCTCAGAAACCCTGTACAGCATTGTTATGAGTCAAAACTGATTCCATGGTACATAACCACAGCTACCAAACATAAATATAGGATAAAAACAAAGTAATTTTACAAACAAATAGACAATCTAACACAGTGGTTGAATAATTCAACCTGTAAGATGGTATAATAAATTAAGGATCCATTCAAAAGTACTAGATTGTACATTGGCAAAGCTGTATTACAGTAAAATACCATTTCCTTTAATGTCATGGGAAGGTACTCACACAAAAACCAGTCATTCAGAATTATGCCCTACAGGGCTTTTCTTTGGGATTGAGGCCTGTGCTCCCATTTTCAGATACAGAGGTTAAAACCTTAACTGAAACAGAAGGGACACTTTTACTCCTTTGTCTTCTTAATGGCCTTTTGTTTTCTTTCTGTATGATGTTCTTGATGTCATCCCACAACTCTTCAGGTTTTCGTTCATTAGTATCTAATCTAATACATCAAATCTGTTCTTGAGATGATCTCTAAATTCAGGTGGGATATGTTCAAGGTCATATTTTGGCTCTTGTGGACTTGTATTAATTTTCTTCAACTTTAGCTTGAACTTTCATATGATCAACTGATGGTTTGATCAACAGTCTGTTCCTGGCCTGATTTGGGCTGATGATGTGTATCCATATTTGTGCCTGTTCCAAAGAGAGGTGACCCAAGACAATGTGGAAATAAACAATATCATTAATATCACATGCAAGTAAAACTTTGCTGAAGATAATTTAAAACTGATTTCAGTAGTTCATCAACAGGGAATTGTCATAAGCTCAAGCTGGATTCTGAAGAGGACATGGAACTAGGGATATCACTGCTTATGTTAGATGGATCTTGGCTGAATGCAGAGAATACCGGAAAACATTTACTTTTGCTTTATTGACTATGCAAAGGCTTTTGATTATATGAGCCATGACAAGCTTTGAATAACATTAAGAAGAATGGGTATTCCAAAACACATAATTGTCTCATAAAGAACCTGTACATAGGCCAAGAAGCAGTTGTTTGAACAAAACAAGGGGATATTGAATGGTTTTAAATCAGGAAAGGTGTGAGTGATGGTTGTATTCTTTCACCATACTTATTCAATCTGTACACTGAGCAAATAAATTGAGAAACTAGATTATATGTAGTAGAACGTGGCTTTAGGATTGGAGGAAGACTTATTAACAATCTGAAATATGCAGATGATACATCCTTACTTCCTGGAAGCAAAGAGGATTTAAAATACTTACTAATGAAGATCAAGATTATAGCCTTCAGTATGGATTGCACCTCAATGTAAAGACAACCAAAATCCTCACCACTGAACCAATAAATAACATCATGATAAATGGAGAAAACATTGAAGTTGTCAAAGACTACATTTTGCTTGAATCCATAATGAACATTCATGGAAGTAGCGGTAAAGAAATCAAATGATGTACTACACTAGTGTAGGCAAATCCTCTTTGAAGTATTTAAAGCAAAGATATCAGTTTGAAATCTAAAGTGCATCTGACCCTAGCCATGGTATTTTCAATGAACTCATGTGCATGTGAAAGTTGGACAATGAATAAGAAAGACCAAAGAAGAATCAATGAATTTGAATAATGGTGTTGGGGAAGAATATTGAAAGTACCATGATCTTCCGGAAGAACAAACAGATCTGTTTTGAAAGAAGTACAGCCAGAATGCTCCTTAGAAGCAAGGATAGGGAGACTTCATCTCTCATACTTCGGATATATTATCAGGAGGGACCATTCCCTGGAGAAGGACGTTATGCTTGGTAAAGTGGAGGGTGAGAAAAAAGAGGAATGGGCTCAAATGTAACAACAGTTGTGAGGATGGTGCAGAACCAAGCAGTGTTTCATTCTGTTGTGCATAGGGTTGCTATGAGTTGGAACTAACTCTGTGGCACCTAACAATGACAACAATCAATCAAGCTAATGATCCCTGGTGGTGCAGTAAGTTAAGCATTGACTGCCAACTGAAAGGTAAGCAGCTTGAACTCACCAGCCACTCGGTGGAACAAAGATGAGGCAGTCTGCTTTCCTAAAAATTTACAGCTTTGGAAACCCTATGGAGGAGTTCTACTTTTTCCTATACTGTTGCCATGAGTTGGAATCAACTCAGTGGCAGTTGGTGAGGTGGTAGGTAACTAATCAATCTAATGAGAGTGGCAAAAAACACTAATTCAGGGACTATTCAAGGAGCTTGACAATTAAACCAGAGAAAAAGTGTGAAGAATCACAATATTAGATTGAATCTGTGGCTTTCTGATAAATGTATACAGTTGAAATATATGCCTAACCTTCAAGTGAAGCAGTGATAAAAGGGAGGAAATCTTGCAAATGGTGGTTCTTCACCAGTGTCTTCTGGGAAGACCTGAATTAGCTGTGAAATCACAGGGACGTTGCCAGTGCAAACTGGTGGAACTCTAAGGATTTTATCTGGAAAACTGGAACTCTGATGATGTAAAAGAGTTGTTCATCCTATTCCAGGGTTTCCCAAGTCCAGTGGTTGTGACTTGTGAAATCTAGAAGTGAAACTGGAAGCAGCTGCTAATATCTACTGTGTACCTGATTCTTCTACAACTATTACTTCACAATGCTTCCCATTCCATCTTCACAAAGCTTCTGGGAGGTGAATACTATAATCTCTATTTTAACAATGAGGAAATGTAGGTTCCAAGCTGTTAAGTGACTTTCTTGGGAGTAACACACCTATTCACTCATCATTTTCCAGAGAAGGATTCAGCTTATTTTACTACAGCACCCTGCCTCTTAGGCACAACTAGCATAGAGATGCCTCCACTAAGTTCTCTGAGAATGAAAGTGATATATGAACATGGACATTGTTGGTGAGTGTGGTGCAGTGAATGACTTAATAAATACTTTTAGGGTTGCTATGAGTTGGAACCGACTTCATGGCACACCACACCTCCACCACCACACTAAATATACTTGATGGCATTTAAGCAACAACTAAAACAAAAATATAGTCTAGTCCAGTTAATACAATTATTATTCAGATTTACCCACCAACAACTAGTCAGTGATAATGAAATTGAAAAAATTCTACCAACTTTAGTCTAAAATTGATCAAACTTGTGCCCTTTGGTAGTTTAAATATATTCCTGAGTGTTTTTGTGTAATGCTTCCCTCCACCCCTACCCCCCCAAAAAACACACCCCCAAAACCCAAAAATAAACAGGGAATGGAAGTAAATACTGTTGAATGATGATAAATGGAGGAGATTGTAACCATTGCAATGAAACTATGGTGTAAAGCCGATGTTCTCCCATGTAAACTACCACTCAGTTCACAATAAAAACTTAAAGAAAAATTGATCAAATATGCAATCAAGATGCATTGATAATTACTGGTGATTGTAATGCAAAGATTGGAAACAAAGAGAAGGATCAGTCTTTGGAAAATATGGCCTTGGTGGTAGAAATTATGCTGGAGATTGCATGATAGAATGACTTGTTCATTGCTAATTCCTTTTATTTAAACAACATAAAAGATGACTATACACACGGAGCTCACCAGATGGCATATACAGAAATCAAATTGACTACATATGTGGGTAAAGATAATGGAAAAGCTCAATATTACCAACCAAAGCAAGGCTAGGGGCCGAATGTGAAGCAGACCATCAATTACTCATATGCAAGTTCAGGCTGAAGCTGAAGAAAATTAAAACAAGTCCACAAGAGCCTAAATATGACCTTGAATATACCCCACCTGATATTAGAGACTATCTCAAGAAAATATTTAGACACTAATGACCAAAAGTCAGAAGAGTTGTGGGATGATACAAGGAAGAAAGCAAATAGTCATTAAAAAGACAGGAAAGAAAGAAGGGACCAAAACAAATGTCAGAAGCGTTTCTGAAAGTTGATCTCCAGTGTAGAGAAGCCAAAACAAGTGGAAGAAGTGAGGAGGTAAAAGAACTGAGCAGAAAATTTCAAAGGGCAGCTCAAGAACACAAAATCAACCATAATAATGAAAATATGTATATTTTCTAACCTGGAGTTAGAAAACTAACAGGGAAGAATACACTTAACATTTCTCAAGCTGAAAGACCTGAAGAAATAATTCAAGCCTCGACTTGTAATACTGAAGTAGTCTGTGGGTGTGGGATAAAGCACTGGACCACAAGATTGGTAGTTTACACTTACCAACCACTACTTGGAAACAACAACAACAACATGGGCAAAATATTGAGTGATGCCAAGAGCATCAAAAGAAAATAGAAGAAATACAGAGTTATTGTACCAAAAAGAATTAGTTGATGTTCAACCATTTCAAGAGGTAGTATATGATCAAGAACCAATGATACTGAAGGAAGAAGTCCAAGTTTCATTAAAGGCATTGGTGTAAAACAAGGAATGACAGAATACAAATTGAAATGTTTCAATCAAGTGATTTAGGCATTGAGCACCGCCATTACTTGTTTCACCAAGTGATGGAGGTGCTCATTGTCTACAACAAAAAATTTGGAATACAACTACCTGGCCAACAGAAGATATCCATAATTATGCACATTCTAAAGTATGGTGACCCAATGGAAGGTGGAAATCATTCAAAAATATCATTAATATCACATGCAAGTAAAATTTTTTGACAATATTAAAAAACTATTATAGTCTAATATCGACAGTGAGTTACCAGAAATGCAATCTAGATTCAGAAGAGCACATGGAACTAGGGCTATCATTGCTAATGTCAGATGGATCTTGACTGAAAACAGATAAGATCAGAAAGAGGTTTATTGTTATTAAGTGCCATCAAGTCTGTTCCAACTCATAGGATTTCCTAGGAGAAGTTGGTGAGTTTGAACCTCTGACTTTGTGATTAGCAGTCCAGTACTTATTCTACACCAGGACTCCTAGAAAGATGTTTACTTGTGCTTTTTTGACTTTGTGGTTCATTAAAAACTATGTTTAACATTGTGTTAAATGAGTTAATGAGTGTTCCAGAATACTTAATTGTGCTCATGACGAACCTGTACATAGACTCAGAGGCAACTATGAGAACAGAGCAAAGGAATACTGAATGGCTTAACATCAGTACAATTGTGTGCTGAGGTTATATCCTTTCACCATACTTATTCAGTCTATATGCAGAGCAAATAATCTGGATAAAATGAAGAATGCAGCATCAGAATTGACTATGCACTGTGCAGATGATACAGCCTTTCTTACTGGAAGCAAAGAGGGCTTAAAATACTTATGATGAAGATCAAAGATTGTACCTGAATGTATAAGAAGCAAAAATGCTCACAAGTGGACCAATAATTAGCATCATAATAAATGGAGAAAAGATTGAAGTTGTCAAAGACTTCATTTTGCTTGAACTCACAATCCATACTCATGGAAGCAACAGTCAAGAAAGCAAAGGACATAATGCAATAGGCAAATATGCTGTCTAAGACCTCTTTAAAGTATTCAGAGCACAGGTGCCTATTTGGGCACTAAGGTGTTCCTGACCCAGGTCATAGAGTGGCACTGTAGGATAAGCACTGGACTGTATGGTCAGTCTGAACCAGAAAGTGAGAAGTTCAAACTCACCAGTCGCTCCTTGGAAACCCTAAACAGGGTCACTATGAGTCGGAACCAACTCAACAGTACTTAACAACAACAAAGATACGCAGTTGGACAATGAATAAGGAGACTGCATTTGAATCATGGTGTTAATGAGGAATATTGAAAGTACCATGGATTTCCAAAAGAATAAACAAATTTGTCTTAGAAGATGTGCAGCCAGAATGCTCCTTAGAAGTGAGGATGGTGAGACTTCGTCTCTCATACTTTGGACATGTTTTCAGGAAAGACATTGTACTTGGTAAGGTTGAAGGTCAGTGAAGAAGAGGAAAACTCCCATCAAGATGGATTGTCACAGCAGCAGCAACGATGGGCTCACATGTAGCAACAACTGTGAGAATGGGCAGTGTTTCCGTTTACAGCATAGAATCACTATGAGTCAGAACCGACTCAGTGCCACCTAACAACAACAGCTATAGTTTTTATAACTACCACTTTGAGTGCGATAATGCAAATGAAGTGCTGGTGGCCCATGAACTGGATTGGATAGTTTGCCAATAATGTAAATAAGGTGCATGGCACCCATTTGAGGGATGGAACCATTTAAGTAAAGTGTTTGCCATCCCACTAGATTATGAATCGGGCTGCAAACCTCAGGGTCAGCAGTTCGAAACTACCAGCTGTTCCACATGAGAACGATGAGGCTTTCTGCTCCTGTAAAGATTTACAGCCTCAGAAACCCTGTACAGGGTCGCTATGAGTTAGAACTGACTCCACGGCACATAACAACAACAACAGGCTTATAGTGGACCATCTCAGAGGCAAAAGGGAGGATTTCACAACCATCAAGACTGAAGAACCAGGCACTGGAAGCTGCCTAGACCCAGGTGCCAGAGAGAGAGCTACAACACCAGAGAAATGGTAATAACCAATGTCAGAGAAATGGGGGTACTAGAGGCAACAGAGCCCTGAAACTGGTAGTTGATGGCATGGTGGGCTTCCCAATTGACAGAGCAAGAAAGCTGAGAACCTTTGGGATGAAATAATGTTGATGGAGTAACATGCCTCTGGGCCTTTAAAGCAACATTTGCAGACATGGAGTTAGAGTTGAGTGCCTTTGGGTCAAGGTTACTGGTAGATTTGGGGTGCCTCTGTGTACTTATCAACAGAGCTAAGAGCTTTGTAAGACTTGCCCAAACAGGGTAAAAGCAGACCCGAGAGGCCAAGGGCCAGAGAGAGGCCTGCTTGTGGTCATGGCTGAGAAGAGGCTGTCCTGATTGAAGAAGTGTATCCTGAGCGTTCCTGAACCTGTTACTTACCCCAGTAACCCCATAACTGTGAATGCTATCTGTGAACTCTTTGTTGCCATTGCAGTGAATTATCAAGCCCCAAAAAGAAACAGAGAGCACTAAGGAGCTCTGGTAGCATAGTAGTTGTGAATTGAGCTGCGAACCTCAAGGTCGGCAGTTTGAAACTACCAGTGGTTCCACGGGAGAAAGATAAGGCATTCTGAATGCTCCTGTAAAGATTTACAGCCTCAGAAACCCTGTGCAGGGTCACTGTGAGTCAGAACTGACTCTACGGTACTTAACAACAACAACAACATGGGAAGGACCCCAGAGAGATGGATTGGCAAAGTGGCAGTATCAATGGACTCAAGCATGTCAACAATTGTGAGGTTGGCCCAGAACTGGGCAATATTTCATTCTGTTGTACATAGGGTCTCTATAGTCAGTACTGACTTCATGGCACCAAAAAACAACAACAATGGGAGGGACAGCTGGTGTTAGAATTGGTAAAAAGATTGGAGGGTGGAGGCATGTCTGACCTCTGCCACATAGGAATTCATTTGGGGTTGATGCTGATGGTGATTCTCTCCTTTGTTATATTAAAGAAGATCAGATTCCTCCACAATGTCACTCTTACAGTGAGCTCATTTTTGCCTTAAAGTAAAGAAATGTAAGAATAATAAAAAGTGAGCTGGGGTGAATACAGTTGAGGTGGATCAACTATTCCTGGGGGCTGAACATATTCTCATGACTACACCAGAATAATGAAATATCCCAATTTGCTTGTAGGAAGCAAGAAAAAAACTAAAGATGTGTCTGAATTTGGTCCTTGGTTAGTGAAATTGCATTTGGCTGACAATGGCATAGATGGAAAAGGGAAAGAAGGAGAGAATGACCTGTTGGAATTTACTCAGATTTTAACTTGGTAAGTAGCACATCAGGAGATTTTATTTTGTCACCTCCCAAAATTAGGTGTTTCAATTAAATCATGGACACAATGACTTAAATGTTACCCTTTGTGAGGTACCCTGGTGAGGTTTTCTACCTCTGAAGTAGAAGCAGTGACCCATCTGGTCTAGGTAACTAGATTTAACCAGGGAAGACCTGGGATGATAAAAATAGTGGGGTATCCCTGTTTTCTCATCTCTTCAGTTTATCTTCTTGATAAAAAAGAGAAATGAAGTCATTTGTATAATAATTTAGTGTTAACTTCTTTATCCAATCACAATGGTTAACATTTTTTAGCATTTAGTAGGATTCCTGGTGTGGTGCTGTAAGATGAGCATTAGAAGGAGAACCACAAGGTCGGCAGTTCAAACCCACTAGCTGATCCTTGGAAACCCTATCCAGGGTCACTGAGTCAGAACCAGCATAATGGCACTTAACAACAATGTGTCAAGGAACCCCTGGATGGGGCAAAGAGGTAATGGCTTAGCTGCTAACCCAAAGATTGGCAGTAGTCCATCTCAGAAAAATCATCTGATGATTTAAACAAAAAAGAAGACGTGGGGAAACAGTTGTGTGTGAATATGTGCAAGCAATAGGGCTCGAGAAAGAAGGGCAGCCGACTTAAGGGTAAAAACTCTTGTGTTTGATTTCAAAGATATACCAATCTCCTTAGGCAGAAAGAAATAGATATTTCAGAAGGTTCTAGAAGACAAATGATTTTCTTTTTATGTTTATCTTGACAACCTCAGTCATCTCCCAGGTCAGCTCTACTGAATCTGCAACTACTGGAGGTAAACTTGCTGTATGGGAAGAGTTCCAGGCAGTCAAGGATAATAGAACACAGCCAAAGTCCTGATGTGGTGCTGTAGGATAATGTACTGGACTGCAAGGTCAGTTTGAACTGCAACATCAGCAGTTCAAACTCACCAGCAGCTCTTCGGAAACCCTATACAGGGTCACTGTGGGTTGGAACCAACTCAACAGCACTTATCAACAACAACAGAGATACTATTTTAGGAAAAAAAATTCCTTCTATAATATACTTTACATCCTTCTTCAGAGAAGATGGGAAGATTTCTAAACTGGATAATTTTGCTTCTATTTATATACAAAAGTTATGTTCTTGGTGGTCTTAGGTGCCATTGAATCAGCTCCAACTCATAGCACAACAGAAACACTGCCTGGTCTGCATCATTCTTGCAATTGTCATGTTGCAACCACTGTGTCAGTCCGTCTCATTGGAGGTCTTCTACTTTTTCATTGACCCATATAATGTCCTTTTCCAGGGACTAGTAACATGCCCAAAGTACAAGAGACCAAAGCATTCCATCCTTGTTTCTAATGAACATTCTGGTTGTACTTCCTTTAAAAGGTACTTTCAGTATTCTTTGTAACACTATAATTCAAATTGATCACTTCTTCTCTGGTCTTCTGTGTTTATTGTCCAGCATTTGCGTACCTATGAGACTATTGAAAATGCCATGGCTTGGGTCAGGTGCACTCCAAGTGACCTCTTTGCTCTTTAACACTTTAAAGAAGTCCTTTGCAGCAGATTTGCCTAATGCAATACGTTGTTTGATTTCCTGACTGCTGCTTCCATAAACACTAATTGTGGGTTTAAGTAAAATTAAATCCTTGACAACTTCAATCTTTTCTCCATTTATCATGATGTTGTTTATTGGCCCAGTTGTGAAAATTTGTGTTTTCTTTACATTGAGTTCTGGAATCCATACTGGAGGCTGTATTCTTTGATCTTCATCAGTAAGTGCTTCAAGTCCTTTTCATTTCCAGTAAGCAAGGTTGTGTCATCTGCATATCAGATTAATGAAACTTCCTCGAATCCTAATTTCAAGTTCTTCATATAAACCAGCTTCTTGAATTATTTGCTCAGCATACAGATTTGAATAAGTATGCTGAAAGGATACAACCCTGACACACACCTTTCCTGATTTTAAACCACAAAGTGTCCCCTGTTCTGTTGGAATGACTGCCTCTCAGTCTGTGTACAGGTTCCTCATGGGCACAGTGAAGTGTTCTGGAATTTACATTCTTTGAAATGTTATCTGTAGTTTGTATGGATCTAAGGTAAAGTTTTTTCTTTCTCTGTCAAGTTCTCTTGAGATCTCTAAAAAACTTTATCTTTTTAATATATTGTTGGATTTAATATATTGTTTATATATTATCCTTTTAGTATATTGCTAAATTTTTGTTAAAAATTTTATGTCTATGTTCATTAAGAATATTGATCTGTACTTTTCTTGCAGCATCTTTGTGTGATTTGAAGATCATAATAATACTGGCTTCACAAACCTGGAGAATGTAAAAAATTGTTCCCACTTCTATTTTATTGGAGAAATTTCATAAAATTGGCATGATTCCCTCTTTAAATGTTTGATAGAAATCACTAGTAATGACATCTTAACCTAGATATCAATTTTCCTTGTGGGAAAGCTACAAATTCAATTTATTTATAAATATAGAGCTATTCTGGTTGTCTATTTCATCTTGAGTGAACTATGGTAGTTTGTATCTTTCAAGGAATTTTGTCCATTTTGTCGAAGTCATCAAATTTATTGCCATAAAGTTAATAGCATTTCCTTATCTTTTAATAACATTTACAGATTCTATAGGATTGACAGTGATTTTTTTTCATCTCTGAAATTGATAATTATGCCTTCTCTTTTTTATGATCAGTCTAGCCAGAAGTTGATCAATTTTATTGTTTTTTTCTCTATTGTTTATCTGTTCCCAATTTCCTTGATTTCTGTTCTTTCCTGTATTTTCTTAATTTTGCTCACTTTTGTTTAATATACTCCTTTCTTTCTAGTTTCTTAGGGTGAAAGCATAAGTTGTTGATTTTTAACCCTTTCAACTTTTCTGAGTATTGTTGTTGTTGTTATGTGCCGTGGAGTCAGTTCCAACTCAGCGACCTTGTACAGGGTTTCTGAGGCTGTAAATCTTTACGGGAGCAGCAAGTCTCATCTTCTCCCACAGAACAGCTGGTAGTTTCGAACTGCTGACCTTGAGGTTTGCAGCCAGATTTGTAACCACTACACTACCAGAGCTCCTTTCCTGAGTATTAGAAGCTCTGAATTCATTACATCCTAAAATTTCTTTTATGTTATTTTGTGGATAATTTTTTAGGATAGAGTCTATGTGTTAAATAACTTTTAACTCTCCCCAGAGTTAGGCACAGACTAATGTACTCAATAAGTAAACCTTCAGTATAATAACATCATTGGTTCTGCATTTTACAAGATGCTTTTATATAAGCTGCTTCATTCAGTTTTCACCACAACCTGATAAAGTAGGCAGAGGAGTCTTTTTCAGACCCATTTTACAAATGAGGAAGGTCAGGCCCCAAGAAACAACATGGTCTGCCCACATGGTGACATTGTGAAAGTTGACCAGGAGACCAGGCCTTCACCCAGTCATCATGAAGCCAGGAAATCATGGTCAGCAGGCTATGTCAGGCCACGAAGGAATGTTCAGTAGTTCTCAAGGAAATTAGAAAAAATGAAAACATGGAAAATTAGAAAAAGGCAGCTCATTTTTTGTGACGCTAAAATAATTGGATTTGAAGCATTGATCTTTCATCTAGGATCCCAGAAAAGTCTAGGTTTGGGTCATTGATATGACTCTGCTCAATATCTGACCAAGAGGAAGAAGTGTTGTAGAGTATGAAATCTGAAGCCATTTTGCCAGCAAACGTCTCTAGGCAGGCAGAGCTTCATTCGACCCTGTGCTCAGGTTTAAGTGTTCAGATGTCAGTTTTTCTTGAGCACCTCATGTACCTTTGACAGTAGAACTGCCAGAGTTAGAAGGAGAACATATTTTAAAGTGGGTTGGGGCTACTCCCCACAGCTAGCCCTCACAGGAACTTTCCTGGGCACACCCCTTAATGGTTGCCTGGCTGTGATGGTACACCTTGAGAGCTTCAGAAACAGTTTGTGGGCTTTCCTATCTGCAACAGTCCCTCTCTCTGCTTCCGCAGACCCAGCATAACTATGTGATGCATTGCTGCCATCCGTCGTGGTTGTGGGAAACGATTCCTTTATTCTCTGTGCCCTATAAAAGTTCACCTCATGGAAGTATAACTTCGGAATTCAATTCATCATGGAATTTATGATTTTCCTTACCTGGGTGATCTATGTTATCTTGTCTTGTTTTCATTCCCATTTAAGACTTAACAGAGTGTCGGTAATACTTACAAACAAGCAAGCAAAAAGAGCTGATCTTTATTTAGAAAGAATGTTCTTCCTTATTTTATGAAAAAATAGTTGTTTTTCTTATAATGTTGTTGTGTAAAAGTTGTTACTTGACATGCAGGCCATCCCAGGTTATACATATCCAACTTATGGACAACTCTTACTTGCCTTTAATGTTATGTAAATTTGCCCCCACTTTGAAATGACTGAGCCAACTTTTACTCTCAACAAATTCTTCATAAAAATCACATTCACTTGTTACATGTGCCGCTTTTAAGTCATTAAAAAGTATTTGAGTCTTCTTGGACAAAAACCAAAAACCCACTTCTTTTGAGTCAATTCCAATTTATAGAAACCCTACAGCTTGTTTTCAAGGGTGTCAGTCTTTATGGGTGCAAACATCTTTCTCCCACAGAACAACTAGTGGGTTTTTCACCTGACCTTTAGAAACACACTACTTAACAAACAGCCCCATCAGGGCTCCTTTCCTTGCACTGAAGTAAGGTTAAATCAGAACCATATGCACCTGTTTTGATTTACATACAAATTCTTAAAGACACCTTTAAGAACAGATCACAGTTATAACCTAGGGACTGTCTGTACTGAGAGTTACAAAACCTTTGTCAGTCACCCCAATTTTTATTTACATTTTCACTAGTGTTTAAAATCGAAAAGACTGGGAAGCCTTGTACTTTATCACACTACCCTTTTACATAAATAAATGAATGGATGGATGACCTTGAAATGACAATATTTAAGGCAACAAAAATATCTTTATCACACCAATTTATGTAGATGAAGCATCCAAGCTAAGAGATTAAATTGGACTGAAGTGGATTCAGGATATTTTCAGCCTCAAACTGGGTCCATCATCTTAGGGAATAGGGATGGGGGAATGACCAAAAAAGAAAGATAACCCCCAAATAATTGGATTGTTCTTTAGAAAGTAACCAAGCTTGGTACAGTGTCATTTTGTTTTGTCAGCTTGATCAAATACTCTGCCCATTTAAGAGAACTTGACCTTTGGAACAATGTCCTGGGAGAAATGGCTGCTGCTGGCATACTTGAAGCACTGAGACTGAGAAAGACAGGTAGAGTGCTTTTATTTATGTGTCTCTCCTCCACCTGGTCAAATTCACTCATTTCTAAACCTTGTACTGCATAAAAACAGCTCCACTTTCTTTTCAATGATTTAACTGAATGATAGCCCTGGAATACTATCATAGGCCAACCACCATGGTGTGAATCTACCCAGTGATTTTCACAAAATTTGAGTTATTTTATGATGCCATATGTAACTATAGTGCAACAAGTTTCTCCTTATATATATGGCCTTCCTGACCCTGGGCTTGTAGTGCTGCCGAGATGATTTGTTAGGCCACAGTCTTGCAAAGGAATTGGACAGTTTACTATGCAAATAAGATATCGGAAACTTTGCAGGGATTGGATGGTTTATTATGCAAATTAGGTGGCCTACTTCATAGTCTTGGTGGGAGGAGTAATTTATAAAAGAGCCATTTCCACAGAGATTGAGGGGAACTTCACTACCATAAAGAAGAGGCTGGAACAAAACATGACCTTTGGACCCAGAGTCCCTGCACTGAGAATCTCCTAGATCCAGGACAGAGAGAGAAAGATGGAAGAAATGAGAGATGGAGCAGCAGAAGCACAAGCTGTAGTGGAAAGAGATTGTAGGAACCAGGAGATTGGTACAAGACAAATGTAATGGGTTTCCCCGTCCATGGAGCGAGTTGGCTGCAGTAGGCGTACCAGCCCACAGAGCAAAATGGCGGAATATCTTCAGGTGGGAGGCTTGCTGGCAAAGTGGGGTACCTCCAGGCACTTTACAGTGGAACTAATAACCAGCCCCTCCTTGGAAACCCTATGCAGGGTCACTGTGAGTTGAAACTGACTTGACAGCTCTTAACAACAACAAGCGATAACTGTAACACTTGCCCAAAGATGGCAGAAGCTGAGACAAAGTGAGAATGGCTAAAAGGAGGACCTGCTAGCTCAACCAAGAGGAGGCTAGCCCAGCTGACAAGTGTGGTCTGCCTGCAGGCATGGCCAAGAAGGAACTGAGAGCTGTTCTGGTTGGAAGCTGTCCTGATTGATAAACTATATCCTGTCTCCTGAATTGTATGTTGTTACTTTCAAATTGGTCCTGACCGTGAGTTATAGTCTATTATTTTCCTAATAAACCCCTCATCATTGTAACTATGGCCTATGAGTTCTGTGTGATCATTACAATGAACTGTCAAATCCAGCAGAGTGTCCTGGGGAGAGTGATTGATGTCAAAAACAGGTAAAATAGATGGAGAATGGCAGTATATTTGACCTCCACCACCTCACACAATTCTCAAAGGAGCTCTGGTAGCATAATGGTTATGAGTTGGGCTGCTAACCTCAAGGTCAGCAGTTTGAAACTACCAGCTGTTCCATGGGAGAAAGATGAGGCTTTCTACTCCCATAAAAATTTACAGCCTGGGAAACCCTGTACAGGGTCATTGTAAGTCAGTACTGACTCCACAGCACACCACCACCATCATATGATTCAGCTTTGGGCTAATGGTGATTCTTCTCCTTCCTTTTAAATGTAAACAGGCCCTAATATCACTTTGATGAATGTTTTTAAAGTGGAAATTGCTTTTTCTTTTTTCTCTGCTCTTATCCTTGTTTATCTACCAAGAAACCCTCTCTCATTCTCTGTTCTCCTCCATGTAAAGATTTCTCTAGATATAAATTGGAAAACTCAAGTAATAGCACTCCTAAAATTGTGCTGTGCTTTCTGGATTGCAAAAGACAAGGTAAAATGTGATTAGTGTAGAAGAACATTAAGGTTATCTTATGACTGATCATTTGGAAATAAGGGAATCACAGAAGCAATGAGTTATTTAATGTTGGCTGACCACCTGTGTCCTCTCCTGCACCGATATGCATGACCAGAATCATTGATAACTACTCTAACTACTATTGGAGAGAAAGAGGTGAAGAAAAGTCATTTAAAATGAAGCTCAGTGATTTGAAAATGCAAATTCAATATTAAGAAAAAAGGGAAGAAATCTTGGCACATTATTAGGCAGGTTATGGGGAGGGAATTAAATAGTAATGCAGTCTTATAGATGTGATATAATTATAGATAACACTTTTTAAAAAACACCAGCAGTGTTTTAGAAAGAAGAATTCTAATGATATTGCTGCTATTGTACTGCCATTTTTAAACTAAATAACAAATTAGATGATACCAAGATTTTAAAAATTATCCCCTTATTTTCAAGAAACACAACATCTACTGCCTACCATTAGAGTTGAATTCAAATTCAACTGACTCATTCTGTTAAAATTAATTCAAATTTAACTTCAATTTAGACTCAGTAAAAGAAAGCAGGTTAATGATTTCATTTTGTTTCTCCTGCATCATAGTAATTTCTTCATTTTACACTGGGGAGAAGCAAGCAGTATTCATTCTGATTCTTACTACAGGGAATACTAATCACAGGAGGTCTCAGTTACTTTGTTGGAAAATGATTATCATTGAGTATGTATTTGAAGATACAAAACATTATACTTGCTTAGTAAATGGTTCAAGTTGTGTAAATGAGAAGATAATGATGAAATACCCACCTGAAAATATTTTCATTTAAAAAATATTACAAAGTAATTGTTCAAGAAAGTGTTTTTTCTAACTATAGTGTATGCCATAATTAGCATACAGCAGTATCTTGAATGAAATAATTATGGTATATTTCTTTTTTTTTTTTTAACTTTTTTTATTGTGAATTGAGAGGTTTACAGACTGATCGTCTGACCCACATTCAAAAAATTGTATACTTCATGTCATTACAATGATTGTAATCCACTCCATGTGTCCTCAGCTAACAGTACTTACCTCAATTCACTTTATTTTACCCTCCCCACAACCCCATCTGCCTTGTAAACATCAGAGAATATGTTTCATTTGCAAGAAAATCTTTTCTTAACTTTTTACAACAATTTTGTTGTTGTTAGGTGCCGTTGAGTTGATACTGACTCATAGTCTCATGCAATATTTGTTCTTTTGTGATTGACTAATTTCACTCAGTGCTATGGGATAAAACAATGGGTTGCAAGGTTGGTTTGAACTACAAGGTTGGTGGTTCAAACTCACCAGCCGTTCCTTGGAAACCTTATAAAGGGTTGCTATGAGTTGGAACTGATGCAATAACACTTAACAACAACAACAATTTCACTCAGCATAATGTAATTATATATGTTTCTGATGGAACACTTCAATCAGATTGTTATTCGAACACCAAGAAAGATTCCTTTCTTTCTAGTTAAACAGGTTTAACTAGTTGGATTCTATAGGAAAAATTCCTTGCATTTTAGCCCTAATGGCATCACTTTAGGCACTAAAAGTAATTAGAAATATCACTGATTATAGAGCTAATATTGTTGTTTTTTAAATTATTGCTTCTGTGTTCTTGTGATTTGCAAGTTAAAGAGATAATTTCGAATTATAGTTCTTTTATGAGATCCAAATTAACAGCCTGGAGTCACTTATTTGCCTGCCAAGGATTTCTTAATGACTTACCTTTAATGATGGGATACACACGTGGAAGTTTCCTCAGAAACATCAGCAGCCTCGTGCTTAAAACATGCATACACACATATGTGCACACACAAAAAGAAGCTTAACAAAAAGACAAAGTGCTATCCACATAGGGTTGTGTTTTGTCTAAGGAAACAGAATACTTCAGGATCAATTCATTCACTCATTCATCACCTATTTATTCCTCTCAATGTGTATTTGTCAAATGTCTTTTATATGCCAGGCACTGTTCTAGACTCTGGGAAGTAGAGTCATGAGTTTCTGCTGGTATGAAGCTTACTTTCTAGTGAAGGATAACAGTCAGTACACCATGACAAAAAAAGAAAGAAGAAAGAAAATCTATAATGTTGCATAGCAGATGGGGGTCATACTTAGGAGAAAAATAGAGTAAGAAAGGGTGATGAGAATATCTGCCATGACTAGGAGGATTGCAATTGGTTAGGGTAGCCAGGGAAGGCCATACTTAAAACGGATGTTTGAGTCAAGACATGAAAGAGAAAGGGATTTAGAAAGAGGATATTTGTAAATCTTTCCTGAAAACCCAACAATGTATGTGGTAGAGCATACAGTGGGCAAAATGATGAAAACTTCTTAGATATTATCTAACATCTTAAGGCAGTAAGTTGCTGGACCCAAGGACTCAGAACCATAATCTCAGTGACACCATGATCAATTTGCATAACATAGTCCACAAAGATAATGCTCTATATCCCACTTTGGTGAGTAGTGTCTGGGGTCTTAAAAGTTCATAAGTGGCCATCTAAGGTGCAGTTATTGATCTCTCTATGTGTAGAAGAAAGAAGAGTGATGAGAACTGAACATGCTTGGAATCAATAAGTTCAACGGACGAATGGACTGCGTGAACTCATGACTCTGATGGTGACTAGATGTGACTGGTTACCACTACCAACTGCTCTGAAAAGGATCACATTAGAAGATCCCAGATAGAATGGGAGAAAATGTGGAACAAAACTCAAAATTATTTAAAACCTTTTTTTTTTTTTTTAAACAGGACTTAGTAGTCAGGAAGACTCCTTGTGTGGCTCTATAAGATCAACACTGGATGGCAAATAAGGTCAGCAATTCAAACCAACCAGCTGCTCCTTGGAAACCATATAACCAAGGTCAAGGTCACTATGAATCAGAACGTACTCAATAGCACTTAACAACAACAACAGTGATAGAGCCTGGAAGAACCTAAGACTATTGCCCTTGACCACCCTTCAGGTGTGGAACAGGCCAAGCCATAGGTATATATAAAGGTTATGCTCACTATGGAATGGTGAATCTTTCAAAATAAAAAAGGCAACGTTTACCTAAGAACAACATTTACCTAAGAACATTTACCTAAGAAGAAGCAAGATGAGTGCAGTGGAAACAGTAACCACAGAGAGGAAGCAGGATAACTGTTGTTGCCTGGAGAAGATTGCAATCCTTGGATTAAAACAAAGTGTATGAGTGTTGAATGTAAAACAGCTGACCTTTACTCAACTCACAATAAAGAGTTTTGTTGTTTTGTTTAAAAAAAAAAAAAAAAAAAAGGAATGGCATAGCATTGGATATGCAAGCATTGGATATCCAATGCAAGCTGTGGATAACATTGCAAAGAATGGGTTTTCCAAAACACCCATTGTGCTCATGAGGAACCTATACATAGACCAAGAGGTAGTCATTTGAACAAAGCAAGGGGATACCGAATGTTTTAAAATCAAGAAAGGTATGTGCCAGGGCTGTGTAATTCTTTCACTATATTTATTCAATCTGTATGCTGAGCAAATAACCTGAGAAACTGGATTACATGGCATCAGGATTGGAGGGAGACTCATTAACAACGTGCTATGTTCAGGTGATATGATCTTGCTTGCTGAAAACAAAGAGGATTTAAAATATTTACTGATGGAGCTTAAAACCACAGCCATCAGTATGCATTGCACCTCAGAGTAAAGGTAACAAAAATCCTCACCACTGGGCCAATAAACAACATTATGATAAATGGAGAAAAATTGAAGTCAGAGACTTCATTTTGCTTGGATCCACTATTAGCATTCATGGAAGCAGTGGTTAAAAGACATATTGCATGAGGCAAATCTGCTGCAGAAGACCTCTTTAAAGTGTTAAAGAGTAAAAATTTCCATTTGAAGGACTAAGGTACACCTGACCCAAGCCATGATATTTTCAATGGTTTCACATGCATGTGAAACTTGGACAACGAAGAAGAAAGACAGTAAAAGAATCGATGCACTTGAGTTATGATGTTGGCAAAGAATATTGAAAGCACCATGGATTTACCAGAAGAACAAGCAAATCTGTTTGGAAGAAGTATAGTCAGAATGTTCCCAAGAAGGGATGATGGCAAGACTTCATCTCACAAACTTTGTATATATAATCAGGAGGGACCTAGTCCCTGGAGGATATCATGCTTGGTAAAGTGGAGGGTCAACAAAGAAGAAGACCCCCTAAGAGATGGATTGACAGTGGCAGCAGCAATGAACTCAAGCATGGAAAAGATTGTGAGGATGGTGCAGGATCAGGTGGTGTTTCGCTTCGTTTTGTGTAGAGTCACTATGAGTTGGGACTGAAAAATAAAAACAACAAGTGAAGCAAATCAGTCTAGAAGTGGCATATATGAAGAGACCAGAATTTACAGTGGTTACCAGAGATAGGAGAGTCCTGGTGTAGCGTTGTGGGTTAATGCGCTAGACTGCAAAGTTGATTTGAACTTCAAGCTTGGAAGTTCAGCTCACCAGTCCCTACTTGGAAACCCTATACAGAGTTGCCATGGGTTGGAGCCAACTTGACAGCACTTAACAACAACCAGAGGTAGGACAGTGGTGGAAGGGAGGGAGTCAGTACTTAGGGTGCACTGGGTTAAGGGTGATGAGAAATTCTGGAAATAGGTAGTGGTGATATTTGCACAACACGATGAAAGTAATTAATGTCATGAAATTGTACATGGAGTCCTGGTGTGGCACTGTGGGTTAATGCTCCTGGATAGCAAAGTCAGTTTGAACCGCAAAGTTGGAAGTTCAAGCTCACCAGTCACTTCTCGGAAACCCTATGCAGTGTCACTATGAGTGGGAACTGACTCAATGGCACTTAACAACAACAACAACAAATTGTACATGCAAAAAAATGTTGAACAGCAAATGTTTTTGCTACATATATATTTACCACATTTTTAAAAAGAGATTGCATACAGAGAACTGGGAATCAGAATGGCATTGGATTTCCTAACAGGAAGCTAGAGGTAATGGAGTACTGTGATGGCACTGTTTCAACAGTTCTGTCCATTTCTAATTTCTAACCAAGTATAAGGATAAAATAAAGGTGTTTTCAACATGCAAGAACCCAAATATCTACACTAAGTGACCATCCTTGGGCCATGTGCCCATTTTTAGAGGTCAGAGAGTTTACTAAAGTTAATTCAAGATACTCTTCCAGAAAGAAGCTGGAATGAAAATTGTGTGGACAAAAACAAAAGATGTCCCCTATGGTGGAAAGCCAGTGATGGAATCAGAGCTGGTACATGACAAATTCACAAATTTTGTTTTCAAGTGATTTATCTGGGGTCCAGGATGGACTTAGAGTTGGGAGAGCTTTCAAGTTAGGCAGACGTGTTAGAAGAGTATTACAGTCATCCAGGTAAAAGACATGACAGTGGGCATGAAAAAGAAAAGTATAAGACGGTATTACAGAGATACATCAATTGTTATGAACGTTCACATCAAGAAGATAGAGGGTAAGAGTATCCAATGAAAGGAAAGTTGCCCAGATGGTAAAGTATAAAAGAATGTCATCCTCAGAAGCCTAAGACCCTATCTATTAGATGGAGTTGTGAGAAACCCTACCATTTGCTAGCTATTATGTTCTTCATCCTCCCCAGGTAAACTGCCAGTCTTGAAAATTATAGTCACTCCTCAGATCTCTTCAGATACCTTCAGATCTATTTGGAAAAACAGCAAGAAATCTAGTATTACCCGTAAAAAGAAGAAAAAGGTAAGTTGTTTAGGATTTGTGTTGAGTGCAGCACCCACCAGGAGGTGTTTCTTGAAGCCTGGGGCACTGAGCAGGGGTAGATGGTTCTATCAGCACCAGATTTTGTACTTGATGAGATCAGGAGATTTTAGTTCTATGTAATACTACCCCAAATTATGATTCTAGTTTGCTGGATGATGGTTGCATGAAAGGTTAAGTAATAAGAGAACTATACAGCTCCCTCAAAGATTGGTGCAAGCCCCACCATCCCTTTCACTCTTTGTTGTTGTTGTTA
>NW_006408654.1:1538922-1567733 GCF_000296735.1 Chrysochloris asiatica
CTCTGGGCCCAAGATTTCCCAGGTCTTGCCACACTGCTGGCCAACCAGGTCTTCACCCGGGTTCACAGAAGTCTATTGAACGTTGTAGGGCTTAGCTCATCGCTTCGTTGTTGTCAAACTGACATCTTTGTCCTTCAATACTTTAAAGAGGTTTTGTGCAGCAGATTTGCCTAATGAAATACGTCATTTGATTTCTTGGCTGCTGCTTCCATTAGTGTTGATGGTTGATCAGAGCAAAATAAAGTCTTTGACAACTTCAATCTTTTCTCCATCTATCTTGATAGTATTTATTGGTCCAGTGGTGAGGATTTTTGTTATCTTTACCTTGAGGTGCAACCCATACTGATTTTCATCAGTAAGTAGTTTAAGTCCTCTTTGCATTCAACAAGCAAGGTTGTATCATCTGCATATTGTTGTTTGTTAATGAGTATTCCTATAATCCTGATGCCACGATTTTCTTCATATAATCCAGCTTCTTGAATTCTTTGCTCAGCATACAGATTGAATAAATATGATAAAAGAATAAAACTGTAACATACACCCTCCTTTATTTTAAACTATTCAGTCTTCCCTTGTTCTGTTTGAATGATGGCCTCTTGGTCTATGCACAGGTTACTCATGAGCACAATTAAATGTTTCAGAATATAACAATTGAAATTGGGCAATATTTCATTTGGTTGTGCATACAGTCTCTATGAGTCAGAATTGACTCGAAGAGACGTAACAGTAACAAACATCTACACAGGAGCGGTCTATCGCACTTTCCGCCTGTGGAGTGGCTAGTGGGTTTGAACTGCTCACCTTTCATTTAGCAGCCAGTCACCTATTCTATTAATAGAGATTTATGGCTTGGAAACCCTTGGGAGCAATTCTACTTTGGCCTATAGGGTGACTATGAGTTGGAGTTATTCAGTGGCAATTGGTTTGGTTTGGTTACTCTGTATTGCATGAAGTTGAACATCCTTTTATTTATTTATTTATTTATTTCACTTATGTTTTTCCATTTATTATTTGACAGGCTAAGAGTTGAATATGGATGTCATCTATTCTCATGACCAAGCAGGCATTCCTAGCAGCCATCACTTGTTCCATAATATTTTCACTGTAATCAAGTACCTTTTAAGTTCTAAAATTTGATAAGGCTATTTTCTGAAAATAAAAGTAGTTTTAAGCCTTTCACACTTGTTATTTTCTAAAATGTGGATTCCATAAGTGGGGCTTAATAAAAATAGATGTGATTCTTTTCTGGAGCTTTTACGTGTGAAGTTTGTAGTTTGGAGGAAGTTATGATCTTTACTTAAATAAGAAAGAATCTTCTTTCATAAATTTAGCTGCAGTTGGAAATAATAACCACTTCCTAAAAGACAGCATCCCCCAAAATGAGTATCATCTTAAAGGAGGAAGTTCCTAATCACTCTGCCCCACCATGGGAAATAGAAACAGATGTACTAACCCTTTCATAAACAAATTATTTTCTACTTAAAGTTTTTTGTTGATACCAGGTGTGTTCAGAAATGGGAGGCATGCTGAAATCAAGGGGAATTGCTTTTGAGGTAATAATGGATTTTGATACAATTACATGGGACACAGTTTGCTTGCGTCAACCATCAACACTCAGGGAAGCAGCAGTCAAGAAAGCAAATGATGTATTGCATTAGGAAAATCTGCTGCACAAGACTTCTTTAATGGTTCAAGAGCAAAGATGTCAGTTTGAGGACTAAGTGTGCCTGACCCAAGCCATGGTATTTTCAATAGCCTCATATACATGTGAAAGCTGGACAATGAATAAGGACGATCATAGAAGAAATTATGAATTTGAGCTATGGTATTGGAGGAGAATATTGAAAGTTCCATGGGCTGCCAAAAGAACAAATAGATGTGTTTGGAAGAAGTGCAGCCAGAGTGCTCCTTGGAGGCCAGGATGACCAGACTTTTTCTCTCATACTTCAGACACATTGTGAGGAGGAACCAGTCACTGGAGAAGGGTATCATGTTTGGTAAAGTGGAGGGTCGGAGAAAAAGAGGAAGACCCACACCAAAATGGATTAGCACAGTGGTAGCAGTGATGAGCTCAGGTGTAGCAATGATTGTGAGGTTGGCCCAGTACCGGGAAGTGTTTCTTTCTGGTATGCATAGGGTCGCTTTGAGTTGGTATCGACTCAATGGCACCTAACAAAAACAACAGCATATGGGACACATATGTCCCAAATGGATTTCAGTGGGAGGATTAGTGAGGTGGGTCTGATATTTTCAGATTCACAAAATTATGTAGGTACCCACCAGACAGCAGCACATACTACAACTAGGATAACTGCTTCCCAAGAAACCTGAGAGGCTGAATATGTTGATGGATGATTTATGTTCCATAGGTTATAAAAGAGCTAATCAATGTATGGATGATGAATGGATTAATTGAGTCATGACAATATGGTGGAGTGGTGACGAGCATGGACTATAGAATTGGATGAAGATGAGTCAGAATTCTCTGTTCATAACCTACTGCTTTCCAATTATGTGACTTTGGGCAACTCAGTTAACCTTGATTGCCTCACTTTCCCCTATGTAAGATACAGACAAGAATAGCATCATTTGATTGGGTGAGCAGTAACTGCCTGTTAAACATTTTAGGACATGGTATATGTTCAAAAATTAATATTACAATCAACAATTTGAGGTCAAAAGGATAGCATTTACCCAAGGACAAAGTTGGAAAGTGTTAGGAAACATACAGAGAAAGTGGGTTAAGTAATGTTACCTTGTGGGGATTGCAATCAATGACGTGAAACAAAATGTGTATGAATTGTTTTATTAAAAACTGATTTTGAATGTAAAACTAATGTTCTTCCATATAAACTATCACATAATTCACAATAAAACATTTAAGGGAAAAAAAACAACAACTGATTTGTTCTATAAACATTCACTTAATTCACAATAAAATGTTAAATAATTTTTAAATTAACATTAGTGGCTGCTATTGTTGCTATTAAGGAGCTTTGGTAGCGTAGTGGTTATGAATTGAGCTGCTAACCTAAAGATCGGATGTTCGAAACTACCAGCTGTTCCATGGGAGAAAGATGAGGCGTTCTGCTTCCGTAAAGATTTACAGCCTTGGAAACCCTGTGCACCGTCACTATAAATCGGAACCGACTTCACGGTACTTAACAACAACAACAACATTGTTGTTATTAAGGAGCTGTGATAGCATTGTTGTTGTTGTTGTTAAGTGCCGTCGAGTCGGTTCCGACCCATAGCGACCCTGTGGTTACAAATTGAGCTGCGAACCTTAAGATCAGCAGTTTGAAACTACCAGCAGTTCCGAGGGAGAACGATGTGGCTTTCTGCTCCCATAAAGATTTACAGCCTCGGAAACCCTGTACAGGGTCACTATGAGTCGGAACTGACTCCATGGCATACCACCACCAACCTCCATTGTTGCTATTATTGTTGGTGGTGTTGGAATTTAATGATTCCAGTTATTCCTACTAGAACAGCTACACTTGAAAAATAGAAAGGAAAACGAAAAACCTCCACATTTGGAAGTTAAAAAAAAAACCAAAAAACTCCCACAACTGCACTCTTTCAAAGGAAAACAGTATCTATCAATAAAGATCTATTTGCAGAAACCTCAACTGCCATAACATGGAACTGGGGGAAGATAAGCATGTAAAATAATTGATCATTTTATGTATACATTCAGCAACTGCTGAAAAGTTCATGGAACCAAACTAACTGTGGAGGTGGGAAAGGTTATAGCAAATTATCTCTAATTCTCAAGGATCTTAAAGTCTATTTACCTAGAAAGGCTAGTTCTTCATACACAAACAATGAATAGTGAATAACAACAGAGTGTAAGAGTTGAAAAAAATGTAAAAGTTAATAAAATAAGAAGTACTGTAGAGTAAGGAGATGATTTTACTAGAATTTATATATCCAGTGATGATGAAAATTGAAGAATTCTACCAACTTCTTCAGTCTGAAATTGATCAAACATGCAATCAAGATGCATTGATATTACTGGTGATTAGAATGCAAAGGTTGGGAACAAAGAATGAGGATCACAATTTGAAAAATATGGGGTTGGTGATAAAAATTATGCTGGAGATTGATGATAGAATTTTTCAAGACCAACGACTTATTCAAGGTAAATACCTTTTTTCAACAACATGAACTATACATGTTGGCCTCTCTAGATGGAATGCGCAAGAATCAAATTGACTAAATCTGTGGAAATAGAGTGGGAAAGCTCCATATCATCAGCCATAACAAGGCCAGAGGCAGACTGTGGAACAGACCATCATTTGCTCATATGCAAGTTCAGGTTGAAGCTGAAAAAAATTAAAACAAGCTCATGAGAGCCAAAATATGAAATTGACTATACCCCACCCGAATTTAGAGACCATCTCAAGAACAGATTTGATACATTAGACACAAATGACCAAGAACCCGAAGTTTTGTTGGATGACATCAATAACATCATCCATGAAGAAAACAAAAGGTAATTCAAAAGACAAGAAAGAAAGACAAGACCAAAATGGATGTGAGAATAGACTTGGAAACTTGTTCTTGAATGTAGAGAAGCAAAAAAAAAACAAAAACAAAAAACTGGAAGAAACAATGAAGTAAAAAAGCCGAACAGAAATTTGAAAGGACAGCTTGAGAATAAAAAGCCAAGTATTATAATGAAGGTGCATAGACCCGGAGTTAGAAATCCAAAAGAGAAGAATTCATTCAGCATTTCTGAAGTGAAAGAACTGAAGAAAAAAATTCAAGCTTCAACTTGCGATCTTGAAGGATTCTATGGTCAAAATATTGAATGATGCTGGAAACATCAAAAGATGGAAGGAATACACACTCACTGAAGCAAAAAATATTGGTCAATGTTCAGTCATTTCAAGAAGTACCACATGATCAAGAACCAATAGTTTTCATGGTCAACTGGCATAACATAGTCCACAAAGACAATATGCTACATCCTACTTTGGTGAGTAGCATCTGGGTTCTTGAAAGCTCATGAGTGGTCATCTAAGGTTCAACTATTGTTCTCTCCATGTACTGGAGAAAGAAAAGTGATGAAAATTGAAGATGTTTGGAATCAACTAATTCAGTGGACCAATGGATCAGGTGAACATCAGTCTCCACAACTCTGAGACCAGAAAAATTAGATGGTACCCAGCTACTACTACCAGCTGCTCTGAAAGAGATCATATTAGCAGGTCCTGGATAGAGTGGGATAAAATGTAAAACAAAACTCAAAAATTTAAAAAAGACTGAGCTTACTGGTCAGAAAGAGACTGAAGGAGCCTGAAACTATGGCCCTTAACCACTCTTCAGGGCTAGAATGGATCTCACCTTCATGACTCAATTTTCAGTCAAGCAGGAGACAGACAGACAGACAGACAGACAGATAGATAGATAGATAAGAGAACAGCAACACTGGTAAGGTATGCACGTCATGGAATGGCCAATCATTCAAGATCAAAATGGCAACATTTACCTAAGGACAAAGTTGAGAAGAGATGGAAAGGGGGGTGAAATGGAATAGGACCTACAGGGTGGAAGTGGGTAATTATTGTTATATGGAGGGGATTGCAGTTGTTGAGATGAAACAAAGTGTATGATTTGTTGAGTGTAAAACTCATGATCTTGTCAGTTAACCTTCACTCAATTCACAATGAAAACTTAAAAAAAAAACAAGCAAACAGAAAAACAATGATATTGAAGGAAGAAGTCCAAGCTGCACTGAAGGCACTGGTAAACTACAAGGCTCCAGGAGTTGACAGAATACAAACTGAAATGTTTCAACAAACTGATGTGGCATTGGTAGGTCTCACTCATTTATGCCAAGACATTTGGAAGGTAGCTACCTGACCAGTTGACTGGAAGAGATACATATTTTTGCCCATTTCAAAGAAAGATGACGGAACGGAATGCAGAAATAATTGAATATCATGGGAAAGTAAAATTTGGCTGAAGTTATTTCAAAAATGGCTGACATTTTAAATACCAGCAGGGTCACCCATGGTTGGCAGGTTTCAGCTGAGCTTCCAAATTAAGACAGACTAGGAAGGAGAGGAAACTAGCAGCCCAGTTAGTGCTTATCCTCCAGTACCACCAGGGCTCCTAACTATATTATGTGTCTGCTGGTGTGGTGCTTTAGAATAAGCTCTAGACTGCTAACCACACGATCAGCTGTTCAAACCCATCAGCCGCTCCTTAGAAGCCCTATACAAGGTCACTGTGATTTGGAACAAACTCATTGACACTTAACAACAACAACAACATAGAAATATAGGAATTTCTGAAAGGACACAGAAGTATATAAACAGTACTTGCGTTTTCACTGTATATTCTTTGTTTTTAACTGTTCCTGTGAATTGAGTGAAGGTTTACAGTCAAGATCATCAGCTGTACATTCAACAAGGTATGCACTTTGTTTCATCTCAATGATTAGGTTCCCCTCCAGGCCAGTTATCCTGCGTCCTCCCTGTGTTTCCTATTTGCATTCTACCCACCTTCCTAACCCTTCTCAACTTTGTTCTCAGGAAAAGGTTGCCCTTTTGATTTAGAATGGTTGGCCATTCCATGATGTACATACCTTGCTAGTGTTGTTGTTCCCCCGCTATAAATCTATCTACTGCTTGGCAGAAAATTGGGTCATGAGCAGGAGTGCCTTTACAAACCTGAAGGGTGATTGGGGGCCATAGTCTTAGGTTCCTCCAGTCTGTTTCTGACCAATAAGGCTGATATTTTTAGTATTAATATTATTATTAAATAATTTTGAGTTTTGTTCCACATTTTCTCCCACTCTGATACCCTCAAAAGAGTTCTGGTAGCATAGTGGTTACGAATCGGGCCGTGAACCGCAAGGTCAGCAGTTCGAAACTACTAGCTGTTCCACGGGAGAAAGATGAGGCTTTCTGCTCCCGTAAAGATTTACAGCCTTGGAAACCCTGTTCAGGGTCGCTATGGGTCGGAACTGACTCAACCGCACTTAACAACAACATCTGAGACCTTCTAGTGTGATCCCTTTCTGGTAGTGGTAGCTGGGCAGACTGATGTTTGCATGTTCCACTGGTCCATTGGACTAATTGATTCCAAGCCTCTTCAATTCTTATCACTCTTCTGTCTTCAGCAAGTGGAAAGACCAATACCTGTAAAGACAGTCGCTCGAGAGCTTTCAAGATCCCAGAAGCTACTCACATAAGCAAGATGTAGAACATTGTCTTTGTGGACTAGGTTATGTCAATTGACCATGGTGTCCCCTGAGACTATGGTCCTGAGCCTTCAGGCCCATCAGCTCATTGCCTTCAGATGTTTGATGCTGTTCTTGTTGTTGTTAGGTGCCATTGAGTTGGTTCTGACTTATAGTGGCCATCTACAGGATTTCCAAGGAGTGCCTGGTGAGTTTAAACTGCCAACCTTGTGGTTTAAACCGACCTTGCAGTCGAGTACTTTTCCTACAGTGCCACAGCAGGACTCCACTGTTGGATAATATCTAGGAAATTTTCATCGTTTTGCCCACTGTATGCTCCACCACGTTCATAGTTGTATTTACATGAAAAGTAAATTGTTGTTGTTGTACAAATATTCTTTTTCAAACTCACATATTTGTGCGATATGTAAATATATATATATATATACATGCATATGTATGTCTATATATCCCACTCTTCCTCCCTTACCCATTCAGCCTATGTCTCAGTCCATGTATCTACACACAGAACACTGTTATTCCAAGGTTGTGTATATATCACTATTTACATCTATCCCCTTTAGCCCGTGCATGTCTCCCTTGTCTTCACCTATCTTCATCATTCTACCATTCTCCCTCACTTGTATATTGCCCTCCCTGTCACCCAAGCTCAGGGTGTGTTTGGAAAGTTGAGCTGACCAATACAAGGAAAGTCCTAGAGAGGAGTACCTGGAATGGAACTACAAAGGTAAGTTGAGATCATGTTGTGGTAGGACATATGACCTACAGGGATATTTAGACTTTGTTCTAATGATAATGGGAAGCAACCTAAGAACATTCTGAGCAGGGAAATGACAGGTGGAAAAGATTAACCAGGCACTTTAGCTGGAATAAGGAGCCCTGATGATGCTGTGGAATAGCTTGCTAACCTCAAGGTTGGAAGTTCAAGCCCACCAGCCGCTCTGTGGGAGGAAGATGAGACTTTCTGCTCCCATAAAGATTTACAGTTTAGGAAAATTTATACAGGGTTTTGCTATGAGTCAGAATTGACTTGATGAGAGTGGATTGGGTTTTGGTTTCAGATAGAGTGCCAGTTAGATTAGGGAATAGACACAGGAAGGAAATCAAAGCACAACAATCCACAGGCACAATGATGAGGTTGAAACTTGGCAATGGGAATGGAAAGTTGGGTTGGCCCTACAAACTTGCAAAGGAAGTATAAACAGATAATTGCATCTAGTTGCTCCTTGGAAACCCTATACTGGGTCACTATGGGTTGGAATCTACTCAATGGCACTTAACAACAATGATGGGTGGGGAAAGGATAAGAGTAGAAGGTGACTTTAGGGTTGAATTGTACTCCTCCAAAATATGTGCTGTAAATCCTAACCTCTTATACCTGTGGCATACTGAGTTAAGCATGAGCTGCTAACTTAAAGGTCAGTGGTTCAAACCCAGCAACTGTTCCACTGGAGAAAGATGAGGCATTTGATTTTCATAAAGGTTTATAGCCTCAGAACCCTGTGGAGTTCTACTCTGACCTATAGGGTCATTACAAATCGGAATCAACTTGTTGTTAGTGGGATTTTTATTTTTGTTTCATACAAGTGAATGTAGTTCCATTTGGGAATAGTTTTTTCTTTGTTAAGTTAATGAAGTGATGCCAGTGTAGGATGGGTTTTAAACCAATCACTTTTGGGGCACAGGATATAAAAGAACTGATTGGGCATAGAAGAAAGCAATCATGGATGGGGAAGATAGATGCTATGCCACATGAGGATCTCCAAGGAACCAGAGAATAGAAGCTGAAAGAGACGAGGGCCTTCCCCTACAGCCAGCAGAGAGAGGAGGCCTGCATCCTGAATTCTGACATCCAGCTTCCGAAACATTTTAACATTCCTGAAAACAATTTGCATCCTATAGTGGATGATGTCTTAAATAAGAGGAAATATAATTGTTTCGGGGAATTTCAAGAATTCTCCAAAAAGGCTAATTGGTTTGATCAATTATGTGCTTTTGGCATCTTGTGGTGACTGGATTAAGGGGAGGTTTGTTGCTGTTGTTGTTGTTAGGTGACATCGACTCAGTACCAACTAATAGTGACCTTATGCACAGCAAAATGAAACACTGCCTGATCCTGGGCTAACCTCACTATTGTTGCCATGCTTGAGTCCATTAATGCTGCCACTTCGCCAATCCATCTCGCTGGAGGTCTTCCTCTTTTTCTCTGACCCTCTACTTTACCAAACATGATATCCTTCTCTAGCGACTGGTCCCTCCTGACAATATGTCCAAAGTATGAGAGATGAAGTTTGGCCATCTTGGCTTCCAAGTGGGGAGGTAGGATGGCAAAATCATCTTCATCCAGAACCAAGAAATGCAAATGGGAGGTTCTGTCTAACCAAGGAACACAAGTGCACACTCAGGCACTCAGGAACCTATAAGTGTGGACACAGTCATTTCAAAGAAGGAAGTAAGATGAGCCAGGACTCTTTTCTGACAAGTGTGACAGACAGCAAACCTTCCCAGGTGAAGGTGGCATACACCTTCTGGGCTGATTTAGATCTCTGGCTGCTCCAAACCGTTTTCTTACTCTTGTCTCTACAGTTCCAAACATGAGTTGCCTTGGAGAAACTCAGTTCAATAAGCAAATTTCATCAGATTTTATTTTGTCATTAAAGAGAAAAACTACTCTAGTCTAATGGAATAGCATGGGGGAAGGAGAAAATAATGGCTGTAATGAGAACCATAGAAATAAGCAACAAAAATATCCATTTGCACTGAGAGACAAGCTTTTACTAAATGACTTAAATATATTTAAAGGAAAGTCCCCAAACAGAATAGACAATGTCTTCAACTTACTGAACCTGGAAAGTAGAAACAGCAGCTGAGGAAATGGGTCCTGAAATCTAGAGCTGAGTCTGGTTTCTGTTCCCATACCCCAGGAGCTGGTGAGAATAACTGTAAGAGAGAATGTGAAGCAAGGCACCAAGCAAGTAGTTGCTTTTCTGCTTTCTACTCCAGATTTCCCTATTGCAGTTGATGTTGAGTTAATTTCAACTCAAGTCAACCCCATGTGTTTCAGATTAGAATTGTGTATTTTCAATGGCTGATTTTTTCCAAAGTATATCACCAGGCCTTTCTTCTTACTCATCCTAGAGAGGACTCAAACTTCTAACCTTTCGATTAGCAGTCAAGCACATTAACTATTTACACCATCTAGGGACTCCAAGTTTCCTTATTGTGTTGTCATTGTTAGGTGCCACTGAGCTAGTTCCAACTCAGAGTGGCCCTATGTACAACAGAATGAAACACTGCCTAGTACTGTATCATCCTCATAATTGTTGTTATGTCTGAACCCATTGTTACAGCCGATGTGTCAATCCATCTCCTTGGGAATCTTCCTTTTTTGTTGTTGACTCTAATTTACCAAGAATGATGTACTTTTCCAAGGACTGGTCCTTCCTGATATTATGTCCGAAGTATGTGAAATGAAGTCTGCACACTCTTGTTTCTGAGGAGCATTCTGATTGTACTTCTGCTTTATTAGGTGATTATGATCTAAGACAAACCTTCAAGGGGGTAGATTAAAGGAGGTGAATCACCAGCATCCCCTCCAGCTGACCTTGTCCTTGTCTGAACACCCCTGGGCTCTGTTTCTTCTCTCTCTTCTCCCTTGGAGATGCCTGTATCCCAGATCCCTGTTGTTCCAAGGTTGTGCATACATCATTATTTACCTCTGTCCCACTTAGCCCTTGCAAACCTGCTTAACTGTTCTCCCTTCCACCTTGTTCTTCCATTCCCCTCCCCCTTCTTGTGTACTGCCCCTCCCCAAGCACCCAAAATATCCTGTGATTATTCCCTACCCTGTGCTCTACCTTCCCTTCCCTCCCCTCCCCCAACCCACCACATCCCGGTAACCAGCAAAGAATCTGCCCCACCCCTTTTAGTATCGGTTCTTTTCCTTAGCTTTTTACAATAGTGGTCCTATGCAGTATTTCTCCTTTTGTGACTGACTAATTTCACTCACCATGTCTTCAAGGTTCATCCATGTTATGCAGTGGCTTTTTTTTATTCTGTTGTGTGTATGGACCACAAGTTTGTTTATCCATTCTTCAGTTTATGGGCACTTAGACTGTCTCCATCTTTTTGCTATTGTAAATAGTGCTATTATGAACATTGGTGTGCATATATCTACTCATGTTATGCTTATATTTCTTGTGTGTAAATACCAAGTAGAGGAATTGCTGGATTATAAGGTATTTCTATTTCCAGCCTTCTGAGGAAGCGCCATAGTGCTTTCCAGAGAGGTTGGACCATTTTGTAATCCCACCAGAAATGTGGGAGCGTCCCAGTCTCTCCACATCCTCGCCAGCATTTATTGTCCTCTACTTTTTTGTTTTTTTGCTGTAATTGCTGGTGTGAGATGATGTCTCATTGTTATTTTGATTTCCATCTCTCTAATGGCTAGTGATCATGAACATTTCTTCATATGATTGTTGCCTGCCTGGATCTCCTCCTTGGTGAAGTGTCTGTTCGTGTCCTGTGCCCATTTTTTAATTGGGTTATTTGTCTTTTTCTTGTAGAGGTGTTGTAATTTCCTATATATTTTAGAAATGAGTCCCTTGTCTGATGTGTCATTGAAAAATATATTTTACCATTCTGGGGGTTCCCCTTTTACTCTTCTGGTGAAGTGTTTTGATGCATTTAAGTTTTTAATTTTTGGTATGTCCCACTCATCTATTTTGTCTACTTTCAAACTGTTTGGTAGTCTGTGTATTCCCTTAATTACAGCCCTCACATTTGTCCCTATTTTTTCACTGATGGCCTTCATAATTCTGGGATTCACATTTTGGTCTTTAATCTATGCTGAGTTGGTTTTTGTATAAGGTGTGACGTAAAGATCTTGTTTCAGTCTTTTGTATATTGCTTTCCAGTTCTGCCAGCACCATCTGTTGAAAAAACTATCCCCTCCCCATGCGATATATTTAGGTACTTTGTCGAAAATCAGTTGGCTGTATGTGGATGGGTTAATTTCTGGAGTCTCAGTTCTGTTCCATTAATCTATGTATATTTCATTGTAGCATATATAGCATATGTCAAGCTGTTTTGACCACTGTAGCCATGTAATGAATTTTGAAGTCAGGGAGTGAGATGTTTCCAACCTTATTCTTCTTCTTAAGTAGTGCTTTGCTTATTCTGGGTCTCTTTCCTTTCCATAAAAAGCTTGTAATTGTTTTCCATCTCTTTGAAGAATGTCGTTGGAATCTGGATTGGGATTGCATTATATGTGTAAATTGCTTTGGGCAGTATTGACATTTTTACAATGTTAAGTCTTCCTATCCAGTAGCATGGTACATTCTTCCATTTTTGTAGGTCCCTTTTGGTGTTTGGTTTCTTGTAGTAGTGTTTTGTAGTTTTCTTTGTATAGGTCTTTTGTTTCTCTGGTTACATTTATTCCTAGCTATTTCATCCTTTGGGTGGCTATTATAAATAGTATTGCTTTCCTAATGTCTTTTTCAGTGCTGTCATTATTGCTATAGAGGAAGCCAACTGATTTTTGTATGTTGATCTTATATTCTGCCACTTTGCTGAATCCTCCAATGAGGTCTAGAAGTTGTTTTACTGAGTCTTTGGGGTTTTCTATGTATAGGATCATACCGTCTGCAAATAGAGAGAGTTTTATTTCCTCTTTGCCAATTTGGATGCCTTTAATTTCCCTGTCTTGCCATATAGCTCTTGCTAAGACTTCCAGCACAATATTGAATAGGAATGGTGACAAAGGGCATCCTTGTCTGTTCCTGTGTGCAGCAGGAAGGCTTTTAGTTTCTCCCCATTGAGAGTAATGTAGGCTGTTGGTTTTGTTAATATTCTGTTTATTATGTTGAGGAATTTCCCTTCAATTCCTGTTTTGTTGAGTGTTTTTATCAGGAATGGATGTTGGATTTTGTCAAATGCCTTTTCTGCATTGATCAATATGATCATGTGGTTCTTTTCTTTTTTCTTATTTATATGGTGGGTTATGTTGATTGTTTTTCTAATGTTGAACCATCCTTTCATCCTTGATATGAATCCCACTTGATCATGGTGTATTATCTTTTTGATGTGTTGCTGGATTCTGTTGGCTAGGATTTTGTTGAGAATTTTTGCATCTATGTTCATGAGGGATATTGGTGTATAGTTTTCTTTCTTAGTGACGTCCTTCCCTGGTTTTGATATGAGGGTTATGCTTGCTGCATAAAATGTACCAGGATGTTTTCCATCCTCCTCTATATTCTGGAATAATTTGAGTAGAATTGGTGACAGCTCTTCCCTGAATGTTTGGTAGAACTCACCAGTGAAGCCATCTGGGCCCAGACTTCTTTTGGTTGGGAGTCTTTTGATGACCTGATCAATTTCTTCTTTTGTTATGGGTCTGTTCAGGTTTTCTGCTTCTCTCTGTGTAGGTTTAGGTAGGTCTTGTTTTTCTAAAAATGTATCCATCCCCTCTAAATTTTCAAATTTGTTAGAGTACAACTTTTCATAATATTCTGTTATTATCCTTTTGGTTTCCTTTGTTTCCATTGTGACATCACCCATGTGGTTTCGAATGTGTGTTATTTGTGTCTTCTCCCTCTTTTGTTTTATAAGGTTTGCCAGTGGTCTGTCAATTTTGTTAATCCTTTCAAAGAACCACCTTCTTGTCCTGTTGATTCTTCTATAGTTTTTCTGTTTTCTATCTCATTTATTTCTGCTCTGATCTTTAATATTTCTTTTCTTTTGGTGGCTGTAGGTTCCCTCTGTTGGTCTGTTTCTAATTGTTGTAGATGCTGTGTTAATGTATTAAATTTGGTTCTTTCTTCTTTTGGGATGTGTGCATTTATCGCAATAAATTGTCCTCTCAGCACTGCCTTCACCATGCCTCAATGATTTTGGTATGTTGTGTGTTCGTTCTCATTTGTTTCTAGGAACTTTGAATTCACGTTTTATTTCTTCTAGTACCCAGTCGCTTTTCCACAGGGTGTAATTCAGTTTCCATGTATTTGACTTTATTTCCTTGGTCTTCCTATTGTTGATTTCTAATTTGATAGCATTGTGGTCTGAGAAGATGCTTCGTAGTATTTTATCTTCATCAGTATTTTAAATCGTCCTTGCTTTCATCAAGCAAGGTTGTATCATCTGAATAATGAAGGTTGCTAAGAAGTCTTCCTTCAATCCTAATACCATGTTCCTATTCATATAATCCAGCTTCTTGGATTTTTGCTCAGCATACAGATTGAATAAGTATGGTTAAAGAATACAACCCTGATATATTCCTTTCCTGATTTTAAACATTAAGTATCCCCTTGTCTGTTAGAACAACTGCCTCTTGGTCTATGTACAGGTTCCTCATGAGCACAATTAAATGTTCTGAAATACCCATTCTTCACAATGTTATCCATTTACACAGTCACAAGCCTTTTATAGTCAATAAAGCCCAAGTAAATATCTTTCTAAGGAGCTCTAGTAGCATAGTGGTTATGAGTTGAGTTACTAACCTCAAGGTCAGCAGCTTGAAATTACTACCCGTTTGGCAGGAAAAAGATGAGGCTTTCTGCTCCCATAAAGATTTACAACCTCAGAAATCCTATACAGGGTCGCTTTGAGTCGGAACCAACCACCACCACCACCATCTTTCTGGTAGTCTCTGCTTTCAGCCAAGATCCATCTGATGTCAGCAATGATATCCCTAATTCCACATCCTTTTCTGAATTCAGCTTGAATTTCTGGCAATTCACGCGTGATGTACTATTGCAGCCGATTTTGAATTATTTTCAGATTATTTTATTTGCATGTGAAATTAATGATGTTGTTCAACGGTTTCTGCATTCTGTTGGGTCACCTCTCTTTTGAACGGGTACAAATAGGGATTTCTTCCAATCAATTAACCAGGTAGCTGTCTTTTCAATTTCTTGGCATAAAAGAGTGAGTGCCTCTGGTCCTGTATCAGTTCGCTGAAGGATTTCAATTTTTTAAAAGACAGTCTCATTCTTCTCCTACAGAGCAGCTGATGGGCTCCAACCCCCAACCTTCTGGTTTGCAGTTCAGTGCTTATCCTACAGAGCCACCCCACTCCCTTAAACTGTTGTTAAGTACCATCAAATAAGTTGTGATTCATAGTAGATCTATATAGGGTTTTTGAGGAGCAGTTGGTGGATTTGAACTGGTAACCTTGCGGCCCAGTGCTTATCCTACAGCACAATACCAGGACTCCTAAACTACTTTGTTGTTGTTGTTAAGTGCTGTCAAGTCGGTTCTGACTCACAAAGACCATGTGTATGGTTTCTAAAGAGCAGCTAGTGGGTTTGTACTGGTGACCACATAGTTCGCAGTCCAGTGCTGATCCTACAGCACCATACCAAGAGTCCTAAACTACATCGTAGCTGTTGTTAAGTGCCATCAAGTCGGTTCCGACTCATAGTGGCCCTGTATAGGGTTTCTGAGGAGCTCTGGTGAGTTTGAACCCCTCATTTTGCAGTGCAAACGGACCTTGTGGTCAACTGTTTATCCTTCAGTGCCACACCAGGACTCCTCCCAAACTTCATAGTTGTTGTTAAGTGCCCTCGACTGGGATCCTACTAATTGCAAGCCTGTATAGGGTTTCCCAGGTGGCTGGTGAGTTTGACCTCGAATCTGATGGTCAAGTGCTTATCCTACAGCGCCACACCGGGACTCGGTTAGAGGTTCTCAAAGTTTGGTCCAGGATCCCTAGGATTTTTTCAGAGGGGCAACAATAATAATATTCAGACGCCATTTCCCTCTTTCAAAGTACCCTGGTAATGAGTTGGGTTGCAAATCACAAGGTGAACAGTTTGAATCCACCAGCGGCTTTGTGGGAGACAGAAGGGTTTTTTGATCTCATAAAGATTTACATCTTCGGAAACCCTTATAAAGAGTCACTCTGAGTCGGAACCAACTCCAGAACACACCACCACCACCATCATTTCCCTCTTTCACCTAGGATAGTGATGAAGACACAGTTCCTGCTCTGATGGAGTTTAAGTCGGGAGGCAAATTAACAAGATACTTTTTGAAGGTGGTAAGTTTAATGAAGGCCTAAAACAGATCCCTGCACAATCTCTAAGTCTGATGTGACACAGGTAACACTTAACAGAGTTGCCAGACTTCCATCCTAGAAACCTGTTGTTGTTATGTGCTGTGGAGTCGGTTCCGACTCATAGCGACCCTACATAGGGTTTCCGAGGCTGTAAATCTTTACGGAAACAGAAAGCCTCATCTTTCTCCCACGGAACAGCTGGTAGTTCCGAACTGCTGACCATTAGTTTAGCAGCCCCATTCAGTGTGGTAGGCGGGGACTGAGGCTCCGCCCTGGCACGGACGCAGATGACGTCATGATGCCGCGCCAGCCTATCGCGGGAGGCCCCAATCGGATGCACCGCGACGACTGGCTGCCTGTTGGTGGCGCTGTGTCCCACCCGGCGGCCCCACGGAGCCGCCATAGCTGCCCTCCTACTCCGGTCCAACGTCTACGCCGCCGGCTCCGCGCCACCGACATGGCCGATGTAGAAGACGGCGAGGAACCCGGCGTCATCTCCTCTCACTCCGGGAGCGGAGGCTCCAAGTCAGGGGGTGACAAAATGTTCTCGCTTAAGAAGTGGAACGCGGTGGCTATGTGGAGCTGGGACGTGGAGTGCGATACATGCGCCATCTGCCGGGTCCAGGTGATGGGTAAGCGCTGCACGCGAGCTCCGGGCTGTGCTGAGGCCTCCGCGGGCCCGTCTCTGGGGTAGGGGGCGGGGCGAGCAGGGCCTCAGAAAGCCCCCTGCAGGCGTGGGCGGGGGCGCCTTGGGACCTTGGCCACACCCGTGCGGCCGCTGATCTGAGGGTTGTGGTGGCTGCCGCTGGGGCCGCCGGGTGGTTCCACTGGAGCCCAGGGCCGAGCTTGAGTGGGGGCGCTGGTATTCTAACAAGGGAAATAGCAGTAAACTAGGAGAAGGTTAAACAGAAGTAGTGTCAGGTTGTCGTTATTGGCTGCAGTGGAGCTGATTTCTGTTAATGGGGACCCATGTCATATGTGCAGAGTAGAACTCCTTGATAGTGTTTTCAAGGCTGAGACCTTTCCCAAGCCTTTCTTCAAAGACATCTCTGTGTGGGTTTGAACCGCCAACCTGTAGACTTGTAGTCGAGTATCCACAAGCTAAACTGGTTGACTTACTGGGAGCTGGGAAGCACCACATTGTTTTGTGTGTCCAGCCCTGGCTCCATATCTGAAAGCAAAACTAGGAAAGGACATGCCTGATCCCAGGAAAACTTGGTCGGGTCACACCAAGTGATCCTCTAGAGTCATCCTCCTCAGAAACTGACAACACTCTGCTCTTGAAAAGTGCTGGAAAGGAGTGTTCCCAGCCATTGCAGTCCATTAGTGTATTTCAAGACTATTTATGTTTCATGAGAATTCACGTCTGTTATTCAGGGATGATGCTTTTACTCCAAATAAATGCCTTTTGGGTAGAGTTATAAAACTAGATCTCAACCCCCTACCCGTTACACCCCACCCCCAACCCCCTTCAGAGAATGTCATTTCCTAGAGGCGATACTACCCAGCTGTGTCATGCCTTTGTGGAGAAGCCTCTTTTGCAATTATATTTGATCTCTTTCTATGATATATTGAATTAAAATATTGGACCAAGTGAAACCTTTCAGAACTGCTTAAACCAGTTAATGTTTTCTATGGCTTCGGGTTTAAGATCTCAGACCACCTTGATACGTGTGCTGTTTGAATGCTAGTTGACATTTTAAATTGTCAGAGCATCTTAAATGTTTATTCAGGGTAGGTGAAAAATATGTGGTTCTATGGTTTGAAAACTCTGGTTTGACCTGAAAATGAAACAATTGGAGAAAACAACATGAACAAAATGTGTTTCCCTTTTAAAAAACAAAGCAAAACAGAAAATGGTTATGTTTGATAGATGACTTCTATAAAGCAAAACACCACAGTGAACATGTTTCATTTGTAATGAATGTCAGTGAAAAGACAAATATAATTTAATCATACCTAATTTCTTGTAAACTAGGATACCTGCCAGAATCAAGAGAGTTCTTAATTTATGCTCTCTTTAGTATATCCTCATTTATTATAATTCATAAAAGTTTGTTTAAGAGAGAATTTGTAACAGTGGGATGCAAAACATTTTTATTTTGGAAAGAATTTGATTTTAGATTTCTGTTTATATTGCTTATTAGATTTTTAAAGCATCTAGTTTATTTACTTTCTCTCCTCCTCATCCTCTACTCTCCCACAAACATCTCACTTAAGACCGAGAATCATAATTTCTAGTTTGACATTTTAAACTAATTCAAGCAATTTAATTATACCTTCTTTGCAGTACAATCTTTGCTAAAACTTTCATCCCATAAGTTTCCATTCATGTAAAAAGAATTTGTCTCTATAAAAATAATTTTCTCCCCAAAGAAAAAATTTTAAATAGTAAATAAAAACAGATAAACCTAAAATAATCAAATTTTGTACCAAATAAATTTTAACTAATTCTTTATGGTAAAAGGGTTTTTTAAAAAGCAAGTTAAAGTATGGATTACAAATGGTTCCCTTGCATTATTAGCTTTCTAATTATAGCACGTATTCTGCTACTTCAGTATTATTGTAACAGTTGTACTTTGAATTCAAGAAAGTACTTTAGACTAAACCTTTGGTTTTGGTTTATGATGTGTTAATATCCACTTAGTGGACAGGTGATTCCAGAAAGAAGTTTTAAAGACTTTCTAATCCTTACTCTATTAAGTCCTAATGTGGCGCTGTAGGATAAGCTCTGGACTGCTAACCCCATGTTCAGCGGTTCAAGCCCACCAGCTACTCCTTGGAAACCCTCTACAAGGTTGCTGTGAGTTGGAACCAACTTGACAGTAATAAACAACAACAATCCTTACCTAGAGTCATACTAAAAGATGTTGCTGCTATTGTACACCTTAGAAGTATGCTGCTATGGCTAAAATAATATTGAAAGAAAAAAAATTTTTTTAACCTGAAGTCTTAGAAATGCTTATAGATTTGGGTTAATCCTTCAAAGTAGATTTAAACTATAGGCTACAACAACATAAGCACAATCCAGAGAGTTTAGATTCTTAAACAAGAGCCCACTTAGTCCCATTTTTAAATATTTGTAATTGATCTCAGACACCTAAGTGATGTATTTTTGACTTCTTGCTCTAAGATTTGCCTGCCAGTCCTTTGTGACATGAGCAACACTTCTCTTCACCCTCAAAGAAACAAATGACATAGTCAGCAAATGCCATTGAGGAAAAGAGGAATAAGTGTTCCGGTACAGCTAGGTTATGAAGAGCTGCAGTAACCCTTCATGACTGTGTTAATAATGTAGGCATTTGACTTAACCTTTTGGAGTCTTATTTTCTTAACTTGTAAAAGAAACCGTTGGGATCACCTGAGTTTTCCTTTCCTTTAGAGTTCTAAAATTCTCAAATCTTGTGAAAGCCAGAACCAGAGCCATATATAGGTAGCATTTCTTCACTAATTATCACAATCCTTGTCTGTCTGTCTGTCTCCCCACTTGCTGGTGAGATGCTTGAGACCAGGGACTGAGCAATGGTCATTTTGTTGTCCTGGTGCATAACTCCTTTCACAGCCTAGGTAGAGATTGAAGAAAGCCTCAGGAGGCACTAGTTTTTAATTCACACATGGGTCTAGGGTGATGTGGGGGTTTTTGTTTGTGTGTGTGTGTGTGTGTGTGTGTTTTAGGGCAAGAGCATGTGGAGAGAAACAAATACCTGTGCATAATTAAGTGTAATGTGAGAAGCAGGCTTTAGCTCCCTCTTGTTTCTGCTTTTACCGAATTATTTTTCTCCTTTTATGTTAAAAACAGCTTTTCTCTGTTGATTTCAACTTTTACTCCTTTGATAACTCTTTCAACCAGTAACAGTTCTAAAATATTTTGCATCCTTTGTCAGCAAATTGTACTGCTGACTGTGTTTTTATTTTGCTCTTGTTGAGTATATACACAGTAAAACACCAATTCCAACTTTTCTAAACATACAATTCAATGACATGGACTACATTCTTTTGAGTTGTGCAACCATTTCTCCTTTTCTGAGTTGTCACTCCTTCATTAACATACACTCTGCCTCCTAAGCTTCCATCTTTCAAATTGCTGTTTGATTCCATGTCTCACCCACTGCCATCAAGTCAACTCCAACTCGAAGCAATCCTAGAGGACAGAGTAGAACTGAACTGCTCCTTACGGTTTCTGAAACTGTAAATCTTGATGAGAGCTGACACCCTCATCTTCTTCCCTCAGAGCAGCTGATGGGTTTGAACTGCCAATCTTGTGGTTGGCAACCCAGTGTTAAGCCACTGCACCATGAGAATGTGAAATTTTGTTCTGCATATTCTCCCCCTTTTAATCTATTAAACTTTTGACCAAAATAATCAGTAATAGTAGCTGGCCACCATCCAGTTCTTTTGGTCTCATGGCAAAGGAGCCAACTGCTCATTCCCAGAGTGAAATTTTAAAACCACCTTATTTACCCTTTAGTTTTTTTCCATTCCTAGTATTTATTTTGCCATTGTATGTGCTTTAAACTCATATTTATCTCTAAAGAGCATTTTCTTTAAAAGAAAGTGAAGACTATTATTGAGAACTTCTTATCTCATATACCATTGCAACGTAGTCCATAAATACATCAGGGTAGTAGTATCCCTCGGGAAACTGGGGCACCTCATGCTTCGTAAGTGGTCCAGAACCACACAGCTGGTTAGTAGCTATGAGATGAGGTTTGACTTTAGCTCTGCCTGGCTCCAGAACTCTTACTTTCCCTTCTAAATGTCACTGCCTTTTCACCTGTCTTGTTTAAGTAACTGCCATTGTTAATCCGTTGGAAGCATACAAGGGAGTTTATTTTAAAGGTACTCTTGTCTTTTAAAAAAGTAAAAAGATACTGTTTTGAATAGCTAAAGGTAAATTACTGTACCTAAGTATGAATGACTCAAGAGAATTTGATTATGGAAAAAAGTTTAAATTTAATACCGGTTGCTGTTGTTGTTAAGTGCCGTCGAGTCAATTCCGACCCATAGTGACCCTGTTTAGGATTTCTAAGGAGCAGCTAGTGAACTTGAACCACCGACCTTGCAGTTCAAATGACTTTGCAGTCTGACGCATTAGTACCGGTATCCTCCCAGAATTTCTTTATGTGTACATGTTGTTGTTTAGTGCTGTTGAGTCAATTATGACTCATAGCAACCCTCTTTGTATAGGTTTTCCATAGAGTGCTGGTGGATTTGAACCACTTACCTTTTGATTGTGAGGTCTGGCCCAGGATCGGGCAGTGTTTCGTTCTGTTGTGCATAGGATCGCTATGAGTCGGTACTGACTTGATGACACCTAACAACAACAGACCTTTTGATTAGCAGTCCAGTGCTTATCGTACAGTGCCAATAAACAAATACAAATGTACATCCATGGTTTATTTTAAAGGAATGTCTTGAGAATAAACTCTCCCTGAGGTTGATCTACATGGGCATGCCCAGTGAGCTTAGAATAACTTGTAATCGGGGCGAGTACAGCATATTTTTCTCTAGTGGCTGCATCCGCAGCCAGGGCATCTTTTCATCAGAATTTATCCAAACAGAAGGTCAGTAACCCTTGTGAAACTGCTCCTGGTCATAAGTAATTAGTAAAGTGCCTTGTCCTTTATTCATCTTTAAATAGTTATATTCAGATGAGAAATTAATAGTAGGAGTCTTTTTATCTTCATCTCTAACCCTTAGGGCTTTTATTTGACTTTGAAGTGTCTGGGTTTCAAAATTTGCCTTCTGAGCATCAGAATGAGTATTGCTATTTGTTTACTTTTAGATGCCTGTCTTAGATGTCAAGCTGAAAACAAACAAGAGGATTGTGTTGGTATGTTGTAATTTCGTTCTCTTGCTTTTTCAACTGAAGGTTTTCTCTCAGTGGGGATGTTTGAATTTGCAATTAAGATTGACTTTATCAATACACAAAAATAAACTGTAAAGCAGTGATCCATTATTAACATAAAATGTGTTGGTTCTCAAAAGGCCTTAATGGAATGAATATATGTAAGTTATTTTATTGTGTGTAATTAAGAGTTCTATATTCCACACACATCATAGTGAGCATTTTGATAATCAAAAAAGAACAACCCTCGTCTATAAGGAGTTTGTCAAAATATCACTTGAATTGTGACTGTATTATAAGTCAGTGTGCATTGGCTTTTATTCTTGTGAGACATGGCCATTTTTAATACCCGTGTATGAAAATAGTATCTAATTTTTCAAATAAGGTAGAAAAAGTCTTAAGTTTCAAGTATTTTATTTAGAACATGGTTTGTATATAGAAATCTGTTAAATTTTCCTTAAATTCTGAGACTGCAGAAGTTGTTTTTGCCTAATTTTGAGTTATTCAGTGGTTTTTATGTCTTAGTCCTTGATGTGATCAGTTATAAAATGTTCACCATGTTTAAAGCTTTCCCTAGAATGAAAGGTTAACTTTGTACTCTGGGTTTGTGTGATTTACACACATCTCCTTCAATAATAATTTATGTAATTTTGGTCAAACTCTTTATTCCTCCTTAAATACTTGGAATGCTTTCCCCTTGCTTCTTATCCCTGCAGTTAATTTTCATAAGAAATAAGGTATTTTTTTTTTCTTTTTTTCCTATTTTATTTAATCTTGGTCCTTGTCGTATAGCCCAATTGGTCAAGCAAGGAACAAAGTCCAAGTTTGAGACTGATGAGTGATTTCCCTTGGTTTTAAGGTTGTTTTTTTAATGCTGTTTGTTTAAAAATATATATTTATTTGGGAATTATGAGGGATATAGCAACTTTGTTTGATCACTAGGCGATCTCTCTCTTTCCAGCCAGCCACTTTGAAAGTTTCATTCTGTTTGGCCGGAGAGGAACTGTGCTGCTTGTAAATGACTTAACTTTACAACTTCTAGAAAATAGCCCAGTAGATGTGCAGCTGGTAATGTTTAGGAGTACATCACTTATCTGTAATAGCCTACATTTAAAAATCAAAACATCTAAAACTCATTATATCTTAGTAAATAAAAGGTGGAAGAACATTCGCTATTAAATAAAGCCCAAAAGAACTCTAAAGTCAGTGTATGACTGAGAAGGCCTGGGATCTGAGGAAGATACATCTTTTAAGGCCCTGACTGCAGGAAGAGACAGCATGTGGAGCTTTGTAGGAGCCAGGGGCCACCACATCACCCACAGATTCTTGAACAGTAATGGAAAGTCCCCCAAACATTTAATTTATGTCAGAAATGTAACTCTACATGTAAGTTCTATTTGTTACTCTGTAAACAGAAGAAGTTATTTTGACCAGCTAACCATTTTCGTAGTTAAATCAATAGAAAACTGATAGTATTATTTATAAAATTAATAATAGAAAATAACCCAGCTATAATTTTTAGCTCAATATTGAATTGAAGTATGTAATGTTAAATATTCTCTTTTTCTTTCAGTGGTCTGGGGGGAATGTAATCATTCCTTCCACAACTGCTGCATGTCCCTGTGGGTGAAACAGAACAATCGCTGCCCCCTTTGCCAGCAGGACTGGGTGGTCCAAAGAATCGGCAAATGAGAATGGAGAGAGGCTTTCTTAATGCAGTGGTTCAGAGCCCTGGTGCATCTTGTTGTCAAGTGCCTATAAAGGGTTCAACCCTCCGGGGGATTAATTCATTAAATATGAGGAGATGAATCGTTGGTCCTTTGGAACTCATCAAAGGCATGGTTTCACATTTTGTCCGTTGTATTTTCAGAAACTCTACAATTAGAAGATAATTTATTAAGATGGACTTTCCTACCTCATGGGGTGCATCTCACACACTTGCTTCAAAGTGCTATAAAAGAGGAGAGAACTACAAATTATCCTTTATAATTTACCTATTGATACCCAAGGGACAGTGGAAGCAATTCCATTCAGAGAAATTTTGGCATGATGTGGTTATCAGTTACAAAACAGAGAGAGTGTTGAAACCCAACTCTAATTTGTTCCTGATCATTTGTGTGTGTGTGTGTGTGTGTGTGTGTGTGTGTGTGTGTACACGCACGTGCATGCAGAGGGAGGATGTAATTCATGAGATCTTTGCTGTAAGGTTGGGCAATTACCAATGATAGGGATAAATACAATTTAGCATTCTAGCATATGAGATTTTGATTGACAGAGCTTATCATCTTTGACTAATCAAGAAAACCTAGATGTGCACTCACTTAACCTATTTTCCTTGAGTTCTAAATGGCATACATGTTTTGAAGTTCTGGTCCAATTATGTTGGAATGTAACTGTGTTAGGTGGAATGTCAGTGAGAGGAAACATGTACCACTCTACCCTGGGCTCATAAGCTTATTGTATCACATAGTGTTTTAATAAATCATTTATTCTGTTCACTTTATTTGAATTGTCGTTTATTCCCATTTTATGTACAACCTTAAACTGAAATGAATAAACTAATTTGTCAATGGATATTGTCATTTAATAGAATTTTGTTCAAACCCACCAGCCACCCTTTGGAAACCCTATACATGGTCTCTATGAGTCAGACTTCTTTGCTCTTCAACACTTTAAAGAGGTCTTGCGCAGCAGATTTTCCTAATGCAATACGTTCTCTGATTTCTTGACTGCTGCTTTCGTGAATGTTGATAGTTGATCCAAGAAGAATGAAGTCCTCGACAACTTCAATCTTTTCTCTGTTGATAAGAATGTTGTTTATTGGTCCAGTGGTGAGGATTTTTGTTTTCTTGACATTGAGATGTAATCCATACTGAAGGCTGTGCTCTCTTTGATATTCATAAGTAAATGTTTTAAGTCCTCTTCATTTTCAGTAAGCAAGGTTGTATCATCTGCATATCGCAGATTGTTAATGAGTCTTCCTCCAATCCTGATGCCACGTTTTTCTTCATAGAACCCAGCTTCTCAGATTATTTGCTCAGCATACAGGTTGAATAAGTATGGTGAAAGAATACAACCTTGTCGCACACCTTTTTTAATTTTAAACTATTCAGTGTTCCCATGTTCTGTTCGAACAACTGCTTCTTGGTCCAGGTACAGAATCCTCATGAGCACAATTAAGTGTTCCGGAATACTCATACTTTGCAGTGTTGTCCGTAGCTTGTCATGATCCACACAATTGAAAGCCTTTGCGTAGTCAATAAAGTACAGGTAAACATTTTTTTTATATTCTCTGCTTTCAGCCAAGATCCATCGCACATCAGCAATGATATCCCTTATTCCACGGCCTCTTCTGAATCCGGCTTGAACCTCTGGAAGTTCTGTTAATGTATGATTTTAGCTGTTTCTGTATTACCTTTAGTAAAACTTTACTCTCATGGGATATCAAAGAGATGGCCCGCATGGAATATCAAAGAGCTTGAGGACTAAGGTGTGCCTGACCCAAGCCATGGTATTTTCAATAACCTCATATGCATGCGAAAGCTGGACAGTGAATAAGGAAGACTGTAGAAGAATTGATGCTTTTGAGTTATGGTGTTGGAGGAGAATATTGAAAGTGCCACGGGCTGCCAAAAGAACCAACAGATCTGTTTTGGAAGAAGTGCAGCCAGAGTGCTCCTTGGAGGCCAGGATGGCCAAACTTCGTCTCTCATACTTCGACATATTATCAGGAGGGATCAGTCACTGGAGAATGATCCCATGTTTGGTAAGGTGGAGGGTCAGAGAAAAAGAGGAAGACCCCCAACGAGATGGATTGGCCAAGTGGCAGCATTGATGGACTCAAGTGTGGCAACAATAGTGAGGTTGGCCCAGGATTGGGCAGTGCTTTGTTCTGCTGTGCATAAGGTCGCTATGGGTCGGTAATGACTCAGTGGCACCTAACAACAACAACCTGAGTCAGAACTGACTTGATGGCCGTTAACAACAGCTACAACCTGGAAATACATAAACAGGAAAATGCTTATATTTTATCAAACATACACACATTTAGGGAGGTTATTTTGTAACAATTTATGGGCCACAAGTTTGTGTGTGTGTGTGTGTGTGTGTGTGTGTGTGAACTGAAAGTTTACAGAGAAGATCATCAGTTTTACCTTCAACAAATCATACACTTTGTTTCATCTCAATGATTGCAGTCTCCTCCATGTACCAATAGTTGTCCCACTTCCTCCCTGTGGTTACCCATGTACAAATAACCTCTTTCAAACTCTTACATTTGTGAGGTATCTAAGTATATGTATATCCTAATATTTCTCCCATACCCATTCAGCCTATGACTGTTCATGTATCTATGCACAAAATGCCGTGCCCCAAGCTTGTCTATATATCATTTCCTTTGTCCCCTTTCGCCCTTGAATACTTCTGTGTTTTCACCTATCATTATCTGCCAGCCTCCTTTTTGTACATTGTCACCTGAGTTAACATGAGTTAACCCTCTAACCGGTGAATTACTCTTCCTTCCCTCCCACCTCTAGTGATTGTCAAAGAATGTTTCTTTTAGTGTACAAACCTTTTCTTGATTTTTTACAATAGTGGTCTTTATATAATATTTACCCTTTTGTGGTTGACTTATTTCATTCAGCATAATATTTTCCCGGTTTATCATCATTCTTCAATGTTGCTTAGTATTGTGTGTATGTACTCTTCCACTGATGGGCATTTAGGCTGTCTGCTTTTTTGTGCTATTGTGAATAGTGCTGCAGTGAACATCGGTGTGCATGTATCTACTTGTGTCCTGGTTCTTATTTCTTGTGACTATATACCAATAGAGGGATTGCTGGAGTCCTGGTGTGGCACTGTGGGTTAATGTGCTGGACTGCAAAGTCAGTTTGAACCACAAGGTAGGCGATTCAAGCTTACCAGTTGCTCCATGGAAACCCTGTACAGAGTCACTATGGGTCAGAACTGACTCAACGGTACTTAACAACAAAAACAGAGATTGCTGAGTCATGTGGTACTTGTACTTCCATACAAGTTCATTTATTTCGCTGGACAAAGATATTAGAGGCTACTCTTTTGAAACTTAAAAATGAAATCTTAAAATCTTTATCATTCATACCTGCAGATTCAGAGTTTGCCAATCTATTCTTTAAGGAATGTAAACAAAAGAATGTTTAAAATATAATAATTAGAATTATGTGTGGTTTCATAATGACAATTCTCTGAAAAGTTTTGCTATATTGTATTTTTCACAATTCTATCTACTGAAAAACTTAGTTGCAATATTCAAATATGGCCATTTGAATGTGTTTATTGTGCAATGAACTTGTAGCAGCTTTTTGGTTGACCGTTTTCAAAGGTCCTGTCCATAAAATATGAATCAAATATTTGCCTTTGCAGTAAAGAGGAAAATATTAAGTGTTGAATTTCTTCAGTCAGTATTACAGCATGTAAATGAAATGTGGAGGATGATCATTACAAGTTAATTTTCCACACCAAAACCATAGTCCCACCACCTAACAAAGCTCTGTTTCTGTCTTACATCAGTAGCTGAGGATAGAAGAGGAGGAAGTAGCACAAAGCAGCAATGGTCCTTCCCATCCTGGGATGACACCAGCTCATCTGCATGGTCACCTGGGAATTGATATCAGAAAGAACATGCTATGACATTCAGTGGTGGCTTCCAATCGAGGATTAAACAGAATTTTCATTCCATTTGATGATGTTGAATTTTAGTTGACCAGTATATTGGGAACAATCAGTCGTATTTAGCAAATTTTTCATCGGCTAACTGCAAAATCAGCAGATCTCACCTTGTCATGTTCACTGCTTCCTTTTTATGAAAAATTTGTACTGTTCTATAGGAATGCATACGTATCTCATCCACAATAGACGTAGTAATTGAAGTAGAAAATTCATTTATAACTCAGTTGTATTTCAGTATGAAATAATTGGACAGAATTCACATGAGAAGACAGGTGGGCTGATGAATTTGCATAGATAATATCGCTTTTATGTGGACAGCAACAATCTGACTGATGTAGTAACTCAGGAACATTCCCATTGAAAAGACATAAACCCCTCGACACCCCCAAATCATGAATCTTAGTGACGTTCTGAAGAAAACAATGTACTTTTTTTTTTTTTTCCTTAAATGTTTTACTGTGAATTATGTGATAGTTTACATGGGAGAACATTAGTTTTACATTCATTCTATTGTATATCGTCTCATTGCCATGGTTAGAATCCCCTTCATGCATCATCAACCAAACAAAGGGTATACCCTGCAAGCCTGCCCCCCACACCTCCCGGGTCTTCAGCACACAGTCTCTCCCCCTCTTTGGATCTAAAGTCCCCAGCTGCTTCATCGCTCCATGTCATCGTCTCTGTCTCCATCTCAGGCATCACTGCTTCTCTGGGTAGGGTCCCGCTCTCCGCTCTTCTCCGTTGATTGTCCTAGGAACCTCCGTTCCTAGACTGGAAAGTTAATCACTCCCCTTCTTGCTATAAAATGTCTACTTTTACATTTCCATCCCTCACAATCTGCCCTAATAACAATTATTCACTATTATATCACAAGAGGTCCGTCTGCATTTCATTTCATCAGCCCTGCCTAGACAGATTGGATACTACTCAGTGGAGATTCTACCTTCCTCCATGCCCTCTGGATCTAGGTTCCCTCTTGAAAGCTT
>NW_006408654.1:1575748-1580651 GCF_000296735.1 Chrysochloris asiatica
AGAGGAATTGCTGGATCATAAGGTATTTCTATTTTCAACCTTCTGAGGAAGTGCCATATTGCTTTCCAGAAAGGTTGGACCATTTTGCAATCCCACCAGCAATGCAGGATCATCCCAGTCTCATGTGGCTGTCAATCTTACAGAAGCAGACAGCCTCATCTTTCTCCCATGGAGTGGCTGGTAGTTTCAAACTGCTGACCTTGAGGTTATCAGCCTGATTCATAACCACTATGCTCCTTCCAGATAGGAATAGTCTGGGACTATTCTCAAACTCTTGGGGTATGACATCATAACCAGGCGACCATTAGGATGTATCTAGAAATGTTCCTGCAATGGAAGTGTACCCAAACCCACTTTAAAATCCATTCTGTTTCTAATTCTGGCAGTTCAGGTCTCAAGAGGTGCTTCAAGAAAAAATTGTCATCTGCACACTTAAACCTAGGCACAAAATGGAATTAAGCTCTGCTAGATTGGAGTCATTCACAGGCAAAAAACCTTCAGATTTCATGTACTACAGCAGCTATGAGAAGTAGAAGGGAGATGCCACATTAACTTTCAGTATATACAATATATGACTATCAGTACTATTTCTTGTATGCATTATGAAAAATGATTTCTACTTCATTTTACTTAAAAATATGAAATATATATGTGCTCCATCGCATTTCTGGAAGCAAAAACTATCTTCTCAAAATAAGCTCTTCACATTGCTGTCACTTCCTTGACAAACTCCTTTCAGTTCCATATCCCACTCCACATACCCTCATATTTGCCTGGGGATAGCTGAAGGAGGCAGACAAATAAGTTGGACAAAAAGATCCTTAAGGAAGAAAATTACATTTATAATCATTTCTTCCTTGAGGGATATGTTGTTGTCAAGTGGTATTGAGTCAATTGTGACCCTGTATAGGGCTCCCAAGGAGTAACTGGTGAGCTTGAACCACCGACCTTGCAGTTCAAATGACTTTGCAGTCTGATGCATTAGCCCACAGTGCCACATCAGGACTCCAGCTTGAGGGGTATATAACTATATTATTCAATAGTGCAGCTACTGACTTCTTGTAGTTACTTAAATTTAAATTTTAATTCATTAAAACATAGACCTTGTTTCTCAACATAACCTCTATCAAGTTCGAGACACTTTTGTAAGCGATGGTACATTTAGTACATTCCTAAAGAACTGAGGGTCCTGGGAATTTAACCATATCAATCCTGTCTCTTTTTTATTATTAGCTGAAGAAAAATGGATGTCTTTTAAAGAGTTTTTTTAAGATTAGAAAATAAGAAGAAAGTCAGAAGGTGCCAAATCAGGACTGTAAGGTGGATGCCTAATGAAATTCTCACAAAACTGTCCTTATTTGATGAGAGGAGAAGGACTCTCTGGTGAAGATTTTCTGCTAACGTTTTGGCTAACTTTTGTAAAACACTCTCATAAGAAGCAGATGTTATCGTTCTTAGGCCTCCAGAAAGTCAATAAGCAAAATGACTTAAGCATCCCATAAAACTGTTGTCATGACCTTTGCACGTAACCAATCTGATTTTGCTTTGACTGGACCACTTCCATCTTTTGGTATCCATTGCTTTGACTGTGCTTTTTTTTTTCTTCAGGATTGTACTGGTAAAGCCATGTTTCTTCTAGTACAATTGTAAAAAATGCCTTAGGATCTTGATCCCACTTGTTTAAAATTTCCATTGAAAGCCCTGTTCTTGTCCTCAATGAGAAAAAGTTTGAATTGCATAAGTTGAACCAATTTAGAATTGTATAAACTAAATCAGTTGAGATGTCTATGGTATTGGCTATTGTTTCTGCACTTAATCATTGTTGATGTTGTTGTTAGGTGTCATCGAGTCAGTACCAACTCATACCAACCCCATGCACAACAGAATAAAACACTACCCAGTCCTGGACCAACTTCAATTAGGTCACAAATTGATGTGGATGGTCTGCCAACTCAGGCTTCATCTTCAATAGCATTTCATTCCTTCTTAAAAGGATTTATCTATTTGTAAACTGATGATTTCTTTGGGGCATTGTCTCCATAAACTTTTTGTAAACATCAGTGGTATCACCATTCTTCCACCCAAGCTTCACCATAATTTGTTCATGCTTCAATTTTAGCAGAATTCATGTTGCTCTGATGTCATACCCTTCTTAGTGCCTCAAACTAGAGCCTATTCAGACATGTTATAACAAATTGCTGTTGTTGTTAAGTGCTGTTGAGTGGATTCCAACCTGCAACAACCCTGTATAAGGTTTTCGAGTTTATTTTAGTGCCAAAAAAAAAAAAAAATTAAATCTGTGCATAGTTTTTTTGTTTTGCCTTTTCTTATACCTTTTTTTTTTCTTTAAGTTTTTATTGTGCATTAAGTGAAAGTTTACAGTGCAGATCATCAGTTTTACATTCAACAAATCATACAACTTGTTTCATTACAATTATTACATTTCCCTCCATGTACCATTAGTAAACAGTATTTCTCTCTATTCACTTTAGCTCTTTTTAAAAAACAAAACGAAACAAAAAACCAACACTCAGGCATATAAAATAATTTACAACACCAAAGGTCACATTCTGAAAATCTGCCTCTTGGCCACCAGCTATTAGTCCCTCTATTCCCATGAATCTAGAGTCCTCAGCTGCTCCCTCTCTCCATGTCCCCCTTTCTGCCTCCATCTCTGGTGTCGCTGCTGTTCTGGATAAGGTACCACATTCCACTTGTGCTCTTCTCCCTTGATGGTCCTCTGGTCCTTTGTTTCTAGACTATAAGATTAACTACTCCCCCATTTTTGTTACAAAACTTCTACCTTTACAATTGTGATAGTCGCAATTAGTCATGATAACAATTACTATAAGAATCTTAGCCCTATCGTTTTTAATCAGACCCATCTAGACAAGATGACAAGATGACAACTATTCAGTGGTAACTCTTTCTTCCCCCCCACACTCTTAAACTAAACTCCCTCTTGAAACCTTGTAAGCCAGTCACTTTGTGCCTTTATCACCCCCTCATTTTAGGTAGCCAATGTCTAAGTTGCCCATCCCTATCTACCCTGTGTACAGTGGGGATAGCATTGATACTTGTTGTGAAGACTCCTTCACTCTCTGTTGGTATTTAGGGTTACTACCACCATGAGTGCATAGTTTTTTTTTTCATAATACATGTTTTTCATGAGCTTTTTGAAGACAACTTTTTAATTTAGAGCAATGTTGTCATGTTGTTGGTGTTGTTGTTAAGTGCTGTCAAGTGAATTCCAACTCAGCGACCCTGTATAGGGTTTCCAAGGAGCAGCTGGTGAGTTTGAACCGCTGACCGTGTGGTTCAAACCGACCTTGCGGTCCAGTGCTTTATCCTACAGTGCCATACTAGGACTCCATATCTGGTATAAATTCAAACATTCATACATTGAAAAGGCAGATTGTTTTAAAGAAATACAAAGATATTATTGGTTACATATTAAAGTGTTTGGTACATTTTTCATAAATACTAAACACTAGGGCAAGTTACTAGTAACATTTATCCATATTTTAAAATTTGGTTCCTCGAGTAAATAATATGATGAAAATGGTAAGCCCTTTTGGTCATGAAAAAAAAAAAAAAAGTAATTATATCTCAATACTTAGAGCTCCTTAAAAACAAATTATGCCTTTAGTAAAATGAGGCTAGGTGAAGTGATAATATATGAACAGTTAATACCATGTTTGGTGTGTTATCTTCCTTGAAAGACTAGTGAATCTACAGATAATATACTTGGCTACAAAGATCAGAAAACCTGACTTCAGGCAGGGGTTGTATTGTGTCACACATGAAACTTCCAGGGATGGGAAGTCCATGTTAATGGTGCTGTTAAGAACCAGGTTCTGGGAAAGGATTCCCTTCCCAGTGCATTTAGTCTATACCACAATCCTAGATTTACATCACATGGACACTTCAAGATGCAAAGGAAAATGGGCAAGTATTTGGTTTTCCATCTTTTAGAGTAATGGAAAAAAAGGAGAAAGTAGTTGGCAATGGATGTTGGATGAGCCAAACTATATTAGCTGACATAGTTAGTATGTGGCATTCTAGGATAAACTGCAAGGTTGGCAATTTAATCTCACCAGCCGCTTCTCAGATATCCTATACAAGGTTGCTAGAAACTGGAACCCATTTGACAGCACTTAACAACAGTTGTTGTGTTGTAGGATAAGCGCTGGACCTCTAGGTTATTTGAGTCACAAGGTCAGTGGTTCAAATTCAACAGCCAGTCCTCAGAAACCCTATGTTGTTGTTAGTTGTCATAGAGTAGGTGCTGACTCAGCAACCTTATGCACAGCAGAACGAAACACTGCCCGATCATGAACCATCCTCACTATTGTTGCCACGCTTGAGCCCATTGATGCTGCCACTTGGCCAGTCCATCTCATTGGGGGTCTTTCTCTTTTTCTCTGACCCTCCACTTTACCAAACATGATATCCTTCTCCAGCAACTGGTCCCTCCTGACAATACGTCTGAAGTATGAGAGACGAAGTTTGTCCGTCATGGCCTCCAAGGAGCACTCTGGCTGCACTTCTTCCAACACAGATCTGTTCGTTCTATGGGCAGCGCATGGCACTTTCAATATTCTCCTCCAACACCGTAACTCAAAAGCACCAATTCTTCTATGGTCTTCCTTATTTACTGTCCAACTTTCACATGTGTATGAGGTTATTGGAAATATCATGGCTTGGGTCAGGTGTACCTTAGTCCTCAGCTCTTCAACACTTTAAAAAAGTCCTGTGCAGCAGATTTGCCTAATGCAATACATTGTTTGATTTCTTGACTGATGCTTCCATGAGTGTTGATAGTTAATACAAGAAGAATGAAGTCTTTGACAACTTCAATCTTTTCTCCATTGATAAGAATGTTGTTTATTGATCCAGTATC
>NW_006408654.1:1580751-1584081 GCF_000296735.1 Chrysochloris asiatica
TCCCCAGGTCTTGCCACACTGCTGGCCAACCAGGTCTCCACCCGGGTTCACAGGAGTCTGTTGAACGTTGTAGGGCTTGACTTGCAGCTTCGTTGCTGTTTTTCCCTCACTTCCCCTTATTGGTGACGAGCATGGTCACCAATCAGAGCGTATATTCCCATTGAGTCTTAGTCTCAGAATAAGGTTTGCACTGAGGGGACCCGACCACTTGCCTTGATGTTTCCTGGGCAAGCAAGTTGCTTGTTTTTGTAGTACAATCTCTTGATTTACACGACATCTACATATTTGGATAATTAAGTGAATTTAAGCTAATACCCAGTACAAAATTCTCATGGTTAAAGAATCCTTTGTGTTTACATTTTCATCTACATGAATTTGAAAGTCATGCAGGATGCTAAACAAGGTTTCATCATGTGAAACTCTCATGTGTTGCAAGACTTAACTTCCCTGGTCCTGTCCACTAACCTCCAGGGGTTTCGTCAATCTTTGTTCTATCCAGAAACAGTTTCAAATTCCCAAAACAGCCCCCTTAGGAGTGATACTGGCTTCTTTGGGAGCACTTTGACATTTTATTACTTCAACCTCCCAGAAACATCCTACAATGTCAGGACACAAGGTAACTTCTTTAGAATATGTAAAGGGTCCAGGTTTTTAAACAGCTGCTACAAAGAAGAGTCCATGGGACCAAACCTTGTTGACCAGTGTGCTCCTCTAGGGAGGAGTGAGCAGTTCTTCCTTGTCACACCTAGTGCTCTTGCAGAGGGGATTGTGAACTTGCCAAAGGCTTCTAGGCCTAAAGAGTGTATGTTCAAAATTGTATTACATTGCTGAAGCTAATAGAGAAACCTTTAGGATCAGAAAAGAATGCTTCCATACTTCCTTTAGAAGCTGATAAGACATATAATAACCATTACTATGAAAAAGAAAAAAAAGTACTTAGTTGTTTTATTCCCAAAGGCTTACTTTAAATAATAAGCATTATATGCTGTGAACTGAAATTTAGGAAATAAATGGTTTTTACTTTTGTATAAACCAAACCCAACCCACCGCTGTCAAGTCGATTCTGACCCAGTGACCCAAAAGGACAGAATAGAACTACCTCGTATGGTTTCCAAGGTTGTAACTTCCAAAAATACATATTTTATTGTGGCTTAGTTGAAAGTTCACAGTCAAATTAACAATTTATGCACAGATTGTTCCATGACATTGGCTGCAATCCCACAATTCTCTCCATTTCCACCTTAGTTTCCTTATTTTTGTTTGCCCACTTTTCCTGTCCCTTCCTGCCTTAATTTTGCTCTTGGGCAAATGCTGCCTTTTTGGTCTCTGTAGTTGGCAGCATCGATGGACTCAAGCGTGGCAACAATAGTGAAGTTGGCCCAGTGTTTCGTTCTGCTGTGCATAAGGTCTCTGTGAGTCAGTACTGACTCAATGGTACCTAACAACAACGACAGTTGATTGCTCTGAAGACTAGGTTCCTCCAGGGTGTTACTGTTCACTTCCTCGGCCTGCCTTTTAAGCCCAGGCCGTAATTCTTTATGGAAGCAGACCACCATGTGTTTCTCCTGTGGAGTGGCTTTGAGTTTGCATTGCAGACCTTTCCATTGTCAGCTGAGTGCTATAAACCATTGTGCCACCATCATTCCTTTTGTAAGCTCTTTTAAAATACAAATCAGTGTTTTATATTATAAGCTATTTTATAGTGAGCATTTGATTGTTATAATTAAATACATGAAAAGTGTTTCCATGGAAGTTTTGCTTTTACCATCTTTTGTTGTTGTTAGTTGCCATCAAGTCGGTATGGACTCAGAGTGACCTTAGGTACAACAGAAGGAAACACTGCCTGGTCCTGTGCCAACCTCATAATTGTTACCCTTGAGCCCATTGCTGCTGCCACTGTGCCAGTCCATCTCATTGGGGGGTTTTCTCTTTTTCGCTGACCCTCCACTTTACCAAGCATGATGTCCTTCTCCAGGAACTGGTCCCTCCTGATGATATGTCTGAAGTATGAGAGACAAAGTCTCACCATCCTAGTTTCCAAGGAGCATTCTGGCTGTACTTCTTACAACAAAGATTTGTTTGTTCAATTTCTGTCATGATTAGGTTTTGTCCAACAAAAGTACTGCCTGTGTATTTTGATGTTCTTACTTAGCCCTAGTGCATAAAAGCTGAGGCACTAGAGCCAGAACATCTGGATTTGACTCCAGCCCCACCACCACTCTGTGTGACATTGGGCACGTTACTTAACTTTACCCTATTTATTTCCTCTAAGCTCTGGTAGCGTAGTGGTTACGAATCAGGCTGCAAGCCGCAAGGTTAGCAGTTTGAAACTACCAGTTGTTCCACAGGAGAAAGAAGAGGCGTTCTGCTCCCGTAAAGATTTACAGCCTCGGAAACCCTGTACAGGGTTGCTATGAGTTGGAACCAACTCCACGGCACACAACAACAACAACAACAATGTAAAATGTAGACAGTAGCACCTACCTTACTTGGGCTTGTACCAAAAAAGTGGTTTTAAGGATCAAGAACTAAATAGATCAAAAGGCATGTAAAACTCCGGGAACAGGGCCTCCTGTTACCGTTAATGGTTCACTTTAGTCACTTAGGGAAGCACCCTTAATAGATGTGTTGATTTCAAAATAATGTGTTTTCAGTTATGGGATAACTTACTCCTAAATGTTCTTAATAAAAGTTTTATAAGGAAACCAATTGCTATAAACATGTTTACTTGTAGTGCTGTGAGCCTTAATGACAGGTGGTAATGAGTCTTCAGTGATCTGCCTATTACATGGTTTTCTAATCATTTCATCAACATAAGTTACACATTTCATATTAAGACAAAGATTTGCAACCCAGGGAGGAAATGGTTATAATGAGGAGATTGCAACTAATGTCACAAAACAGAAAAATGTATAAATTGTTGAAAGGAAAACTAATTACTCTATAAACTTTCACCCAAAACACAGTAAAAAGAAAAACCAAAAAAGGTTTGTGAATGTTGACTGTTTTAGTTTTAGGTCTTCCATTTTGACAGAAATGTTTCATGGAAATCTTGCATATACAAAGATTTTAGGGCTGTTCACATAGTTTAGAAAGTAGTTTTTTGAGGCAACCCTTATTTTTTCATAGCCTTTCAGAGTAGGGGTATGTCTCAGAATCTAATTGCTTCTTTCTGGATTCTGTATGAGTGGGGATCTATAAGAACAGCCTGCTTGTGGTAGCTGCAGTGGAGCATAGTTGTTGTTAGGCGCCATCAAGTTGGTACCGACTCATAGCAACCCCCTATGCACAGCAGAACGAAACACTGCCCGATCCTGGGCCAACCTCACT
>NW_006408654.1:1584549-1585958 GCF_000296735.1 Chrysochloris asiatica
AAGCTGGGTTCTATGAAGAAAAATGTGGCATCAGGATTGGAGGAAGACTCATTAACAACCTGCGATATGCAGATGATACAACCTTGCTTGATGAAATTGAAGAGGACTTAAAATGTTTACTGATGAAGATCAAAGAGCACAACCTTCAGTATGGATTGCATCAGAAACCCTATACATAGTTGCTATGAGTCAAAATCGACTTGATGGACTTAACAACAACAACATGGGCAAAATATTGAATGAGGTCAATTCCTATGAATTGGTCAGATATGCCTCCACCCTACAACATTCTTGATCCTATCCTGACACCAACCATCCCTCCCACAGCACTGTCTGCTTCACATCTGGGTGTGGCCTCACAGAACTCCTAACAATACTCACAATTATGAAGTTGACTAGGTAAGTGAACAAGTTACAATTCAGGATCAAAAACAAATAGGAAGCCGCAGTTTTCCAATCAGGAATGCCTCTTGTCTGCCATACCATAGGTATACCTCACTCTCATCTTTAGCTTCTTAACCATGTGGCTGGCCCTGTGACCTCTGTCCTGCTCAGGCAAGTGTTACCAAGCTCCTTCAGTCTGTAAATGTCCAAATGGCACGTTCTGCAGGCCAGCCCACTGCTCGTAGACACACAGCTTTACTCAGCACATGGGCTCAGATGCCTACCAACAGCCGCTCCATGTTACTGACTCTGCCACAGCCTCTGCTGTCGCCACTTTTCTAGGTAAGGATCCACACTCCATTTATGGTCTTCTCTCTTGATAATCTGGGATCATCTCTTCTTGCTTCTGGAATGACTGCTTTTAAACCTAGCTGGATGACAAAACTAACCAGTCCCAGCCTTAGAGTCTAGTACATCTTATCTGTGGCACTGTGGGCTAATACGTCAGACTGCAAAGTCATTTGAACTGCAAGATTGGTGGTTCAAGCTCACCAGCTGATCCTTGGAAACCCTATACAGGGTTGCAATGGGTCAGAATCTACTCAATAGCACTTAGCAACAACAACAACAACCTGACCACTTGGTGGGAATTAAGAAGACATTGGATAGAACAGCCATATCAAGTAAATTCAAGGTACCACAGCATGGTAAAGTGGAGTGTCAGTGAAAAACAGGAAGATCCACAATGAGATGGATTGACAAGGTGTCAACAACAGTGAACTCAAACTTATTAACAATTCTGTGGATGGTGCAGGACTGGGTGGGGTTTTGTTCTATTGTGCATAGTGTTACTGAGTCAAAACAAACTCCATGGTACCCAACAACAACCCTCTAGGTAGTGATTTACCCTTTCTTCCCCTCCCATATCTGGTAACTTTCGAAGAATTTTCTTTCTCTATATAAATCTTTTCTTGCCTTTTTAAAATAGTCATCTCAAGATGACTCAGAAGGAGCTCTGGTAGTGT
>NW_006408654.1:1586058-1588908 GCF_000296735.1 Chrysochloris asiatica
AAGGAGCACTCTGGCTGCACTTCTTCCAAAACAGATCTGTTGGTTCTTTTGGCAGCCCATGGCACTTTCAATATTCTCCTCCAACACCATAACTCAAATGTGTCAATTCTTCTACAGTCTTCCTTATTTATTGTCCAGCTTTCACATGCATATGAGGTTATTGAAAATACCATGGCTTGGGTCAGGCGCACGTTAGCCCTCAAGCTGACATCTTTGCTCTTCAACACTTTAAAAAGGTCTTGTGCAGCAGATTTGCCTAATACAATATGTCGTTTTTATTTCTTGACTGCTGCTATAGTAGCAAGACTGAAATTTTGAAGTCAATCAGAACCTCTAGTTAGAATCTTGGCTCCATAATTTTATTAGCTGTGTGATCTAACGAAAATCCCTCAGTTCTTACTGGACCACCTAGAGCATGAGAAAATACATTTTTCATGGCTGATTAGTATAATTTTCATCTAACTTTTTAGTGGTGACTCTTAGACCATTTAAGTTAATGTCTGGTATACTAAAACAGCTCTGTTTGTTTTTTCTGTTCTAAGATTCTTCTGACTCATATAGTTATAATAAAAATGTATTCTGTATTACATGCTTACTTTAGATGAGGTGGACTTGGGAGTGGGGTTGGGTCGTAGTGGTTAAGAGCTTGGCTTCTAAATGAAAGGTTGGTAGTTGGAAACCACCCAGAAGTATCTTGTAAGAAAGACCTAATGATCTGTTTCCATAAAGATTACCAAACCCCAAAACAAACCCATTGTCATCAAGATGATTCCAACTCATAGTGACCCTGTTAGAGCTTCCAAAACTGTAAATCTTTATAAGACCAGACAACCTCATCTTTCTCCCATGAAGCAGCTGGTGGGATTGAACCACCAACCTTGCAGTTAGCTATCCAATGCCTAACCCACAGCACCACCAGAAATGATAGTCATGATTATCCTATGGAGCAGTTCTACTCTGCAGCACATGGAGGTTTCCTGAGTCAGAATCTGCTCAACAGCAATGGAAACCAAAACTATATATGAGTCTTTGCCATGATGTTTAAAAATTTGAAAGCAAGTTACTCTTCTATCTTTACAGTCTGCAGAATTAGTGTAAGGATATTAAATTTACAACGTAATTATAAAATTATAGTATATTGAACCTTAAGAAAGATACAAAGTCCTATAACAGAGGAGGGAAAGAGACCATATTACGCAGACTCTTTATTAAGTCTTAAACAAGAGTAAACATAGACAAACATAGATCACCACCACACAGAGAGCAAAGAAATCTCCTCCCACGACCATGACTGATAGCAGCAGTCAGTATATATATGTCGGCCCTATGGAAAGCAGAGAGGGGAATATTCCAGTTAGGATTGGTGGTTATGTGCTGTGGAGTCAGTTCCCATTGGAACGTCTGTGACTGTCTATCTTTTTTTTAATAAATGTTTTATTGTGAATTATGTGATAGTTTACATGGGAGAACATTAGTTTTACATTCATTCTATTGTATATCGTTTCATTGCCACGGTTACAATCCCCTCCATGCATCATCAACCGACCAAAGAGTATACCCTGCAAACCTGCCCCCCCACCCCCCAGTCGACAACACACAGCCCCTCTCCGTCTCTGGATCTCAAGTCCTCAGCTGCTCCATTTCTCCACGTCATCGTCTGCCTCCATCTTAGGCATCACTGCTTCTCTGGGTAGGGTCCTGCTCTCCGCTCTTCTCCGTTGATGGTTCTAGGGACCTCCGCTCCTAGACTGGAGAGTTAATCATTCCCCTCCTTGCTACAAAATGTCCACCTTTACATTTCCAACCCTCACAATCAGTCCTGATAACAATTACTAACTATTGTATCACAAGAGACTTATCTGCATTTCATTTCATCAGCCCTGCCTAGACAAATTGGATACTACTCAGTGGAGATTCTACCTTCCTCCATGCCCTCTGGATCTAGGTTCCCTCTTGAAAGCTTGTAAGCCAGTCGCTTCTTGCCTTTGTAGTCCCCCACCCCCACCCCCATTTTGGGTAGCCAATGTCAAAGTTGCCCATTCCTGTTTACTCTGTGCATGGAGGGGGTGGGAATGATTCTTGCAGTAAGGATTTGTTTCCTCTTTTGAGCCACTATATCAATAGATGTAAGTCAAGTTCACCAAATTGTATCAGATTACTCTTTTTTTCCTCTTCTTTCTTCTTCTGCTTGAGCTCTGATCATCCAGTCATTGAAGCCAGGTCAAGTGGGTATTATCTGCAAGTGTGGGTGTTCTTGCGCATATACCCTCTCTTCTTATCAGCTGGACGCTTTACTCTCCACTCTAGTCCTCTATGGCTGTGTCACTGACTCTGGGCCCAAGAGTCACCAGGTCTTGCCACACTGCTGGCCAACCAGGTCTCCACCTGGGTTCACAGGAGTCTATTGAACATTGTAGGACTTAGCTCGCCACTTCACTGCTGTTTTTCCCTCACTTCCCCTTATTGGTGATGAGCATGGTCACCAATCAGAGCGTGTATTCCCATTGAGTCTTACTCTTGGAAGAGGGTTTGCACTGAGGGGATGCGACCACTTGCCTTGATGTCTCCTGGGCAAGCAACTTGCTTGTTCTTATAGTAACAGTCGATCTGCCTCTATTGTTTTGTATTTTTCCTGTAGGTCTTTCTTTCAAGAAGTATCTTCTGTTCTTCCAGCCGTTCCAGGTTGGTCTGCCCATCCTTTCAAGTGAAAATTTCCCATCTCTGAAGATCTGGATGTGGCTCAGGCTTCCACCTATTGTAATGCAGAGGCTGCAAAGGAAGCCTCCTTCACTGGGCATGTTGTAGCCCCATTTTAGGTATTCCAATCAGTTATAGGCAGAAGACGGACTT
>NW_006408654.1:1596606-1601800 GCF_000296735.1 Chrysochloris asiatica
GCAGGAGAAAGATGAGGCTTTCTGGTCCCTTAAAGATTTACAGCCTCAGAAACCCTGTTCAGGGTCACTATGGGTGGAACCGACTCGACGGCACTTAACAAAAACAATTTCACTCAGAGTGCGCCTTGGAGACCAGGATGACCAAACTTCATCTCTCATAATTTGGGCATATTGTCAGGAGGGACCAGTCACTGGAGAAGGATATCATGTTTGGTAAGGTGGAGGGTCAGAGAAAAAGAGGAAGATCCCCAGTGAGATGGATTGGCCAAGTGGCAACATCGATGGGCTCAAGCGTGGCAACAATAGTGAGCTTGGCCCAGGATCAGGCAGTGTTTCGTTCTGCTGTGCGTAAGGTTGCTATGAGTTGGTACAGACTCGATGGCACCTAACAACAACAATTGCACTCAGCTTAAGTTTCTCCAAGTTCATCCATGTTCTGAAGTGTTTGGCAGACTCATTGTCATTCTATAATGTTGTATAGTATTACCTTGTGTGTATGTACCAGAGTTTGTTTACCCATTTGTCCATTGTTGGGCACTTAGGTTGTTTTCATCTTTTTGCTATTGTGAATAATGTTTCAATGAACGAACATGGGTGTGTACTTTGAATTATTAAGTATAAAGTATAGTCACTTGTTGTTGGAAGGGTTGTTGTTTGCCTTCGAGTAGATGTCAACTCATAGCAACCTTGTATAGAATTTCCAAGGAGTGCCTGTTGGGTTTGAACTGTGGACCTTGTGGTTCACAGTCCAACGCTTATCCTACAGCACCACACCAGGAAGGATAAGATCAATTAATTTTACAGAAAAAATTGAAGATTTCACAGTGAAATTAGGAAGGAATGACATAGTATAAAACGAAGCATAAAAATTCACCAAGGATAAAAAAAGACTATCACAATAAGATGCTATAGCGACCCTTTTGTTTTTCTTCCTAACTTACACTGCTCAGAAGAACTTGTATTTATTCCTGAGATGCTATCATGTAAAGTTCTATTACTTCATAGGTATATAAAGCGGACAACACTAGTGAGGTACGTACACCACAGAATGGCCAACCATTTGAGATCAAAAGAGCAGCATTTACCTAAGGACACAGTTCAGATGGACTGGGAAAGAATAAGGAATGGAAACGGGAGACAGTGAAGAAGTGGGATAGATGAAGAAGGTACATTGAACGGATTACAATCATTGAGATGAGCTGAAGGGTTTGATTTGGTGAATCTAAAACTGATGGTCTACTCTGAAAACCTTCACTCAATTCACAATACAAAGTTTTCTTATAAAAAGTATTTTTAAAGTTCCATTACTTCATAATTTTCAATTCTCAAATATCAGTAGATGTGTTATTGATTGAGAATTGTGCATTTTAGGAATATCGTGTTCTTATTACAAACCTAGCTTTACTATTTTCCTTGAATTATTGTCAAATGTAATTTCAAAATTGAAAATTCTTAGAAAGAGAAGCAAAAGAACACCTTATTACTAATTATCAAACTAAAACTTAAAAAAAAAAAAGTTATTTGAGTTTTAAATGTCTGACATCAAAGCATTTTAAAATTAAGGGTACACACACCATAAAAAAGAGTCCTGATGTGGCACTGTGGGTTAATGTGCCAGACTGCAAAGCTGTTTGAACTTCAAGGTCAGCAGTTCAAGCTCACCAGCTGCTCCTTGGAAACCCTACACAGGGTCACTATGGCTCAGAATCGACTCAACGGCACTTCACAACAACAGCATAAAAAATGTTTAAACCACATCAAACATAATAGAAAACCAGGGCAAAGAGCATTCTTTCCATTTTTTTTTTTACAGATTACAAAATTAATCATTTAAAAAATGCTAAAGTATTTTAGTTGTTTTCTACTATCAACAAAAGTTATGATATTACTTTTAAAATAAAGTGACTTCTGCTCTCTTCGCATAACCAGATTAGTCTTCTTTCTGTGACAGCAGAGCAAATTATTCCATTGCAGTAGTTTGTGCTACCCACTTCCGCTGTAGTCTGCCTGATACTGTCTTCTGAAGCCACTGTCTTCCAGCACTATAACTCTCTAAGGTCTCATGTCAGCCTGGGTTGGCTGCTTCCACATTAAGTGTCATAAGACCCAGAACCTACCTTCATTCACATTGCTTAGGTCTCTCCCACCTCCAAGCTACATTAAAAAAAAACTTCATTTTGGACCAAATTTTCACACATGTATTAATGTTGTTGTTGTTGTCAGGTGCCATCAAGTCAGAACCGACTCATAGCAATCCCATGCACAGCAGAACGAAACAATGTCTGATCCTGGGCCAACCTCACTACCGCTGCCACACTTGATGCCATCAATGATGCCACCTGGCTGATCCATCTCGTTGGGGGTCTTCCTCTTTTTCTCTGACCCTCCTAGCATGACATCCTTTTCTAGCGACTGTTCCCTCCTGACAATATGTCCAAAGTATGAGAGACGAAGCTTAGCCATCCTGGCCTCCAAGGATTATGTATTAATAGTCAGCATTTTATAAGCAAGCACATTTTGATCATTTCTTTGTGTCTTGAACTAATTGGCATTTAACGCTCTCAGTAGTTCAATCAAGAATCACATTTATGATCAGTTTGACAGATACAGAGATAGAGGTTCAGAGAAGTTCAATAACTTACTCAGGGACACGTAACCAGCACTGGGTAGAGCTGGGGTTCAGATCCTGCCAGCATTGCTGGAGTTAGTGCTAATAACCATTGGGGCACGCCTTCAATTCAAGCTTTCTGGTATTTTTCCCCACTTGGCACAGAGTAGCCTGTATCCAAGACTTGGATCTGCTTCTCAGCTGAGGAGGAGTCCGTGCTGTTCTTTAATAACACTTAAAATTACTGTTTCATTAAATTGGAGAAAGGCCAACATGATAATGTTAGCAGTCACATAAAGCATTCTATTTTATAAAGGCTTCTCCATCTTTTCAGGTGTATAAAATCTAAAACCACAATGATAGTCTGTCTAAAATTGCCAGTAAACAATATATGATTATTTTATACCTTTTAAACTTTGTGTTCAAATATTAGTGAAATTCTGTTCTCACCATCTGATCATTTTTAATAAAAAAGAGTTCTTTTACCCAAATAGTCTGTGTTATCACTGATTGGAAAACAAACAATAAAAGCATAACAAACAAAAAAATTTCCTTTTTTTTTTTTTAATGAGTGGCAAAGTGACATAGAGAAGAGCTGTCTACACTATATAATAAGGTAGGTATGGCCACTGAGCACTTGAAATTTGACTAATATGAATTGAGATATGTTGTAAGTATAAGATACAAACCATATTTTGGAGACATTGTTGTTGTTAAGTGCCATCGAGTCGGTTCCGACCCATAGCGACCCTGTACAGGGTTTCCGAGGGTGTAAATCTTTACGGGAGTAGAAAGCCTCATCTTTCTCCCGCAGAGCGGCTGGTAGTTTCGAACTGCTGACCTTAAGGTTCGCAGCCCGATTCGTAACCACTACGCTAAGTGTAAAAATATTACATTAGTAATTTTTATATTGATTACATATTGAAATAATGCTTGATAAAATATACTACAAAGATTAATGTTATCTGTTTCTTTGGACCTTTTTAATGTGGCTATCAAAACTTTAAAATTACATATGTGGCTTGTATATTTCTGTTGGGAATTGTTGGCCTAATTAATTATTATTGTTCTTGTTAAGTGCCATCGACTTAGTTCTGACTCATACCAACCCTGTATAGGGTTTCTGAGGAGTGGCTGGTGAGCTTGAACCTCTGACCTTGTGATTCACACCAACTTTGCAGTCCAGCACATTTATCCACAGTAAGGGATAAATAGAACAAAGTATTAGTGGAAGTGGAATTAAACAATTCCTAACAACAATGTTTCATCAGTTAAAAAAAATCTTTTTTTTTTTTTTCAGCAATAAGGTTAAATATCCATGTAATGACAATTCTGCCATTTTCTCAAAGTTCTGCTCTGTTATAATGTCACTGTATGAGAAGCCTTCAAAAAGTTCATGGAAACAAAGACAATGTTCTACATCCTACTTCGATAAGTAGCGACTAGGGTCTTAAAAGTTTGTAACCAGCCATTTAAGGTGCAACTAGATGGCTCTCTTCATTCTTTCCCTGTCCAGAGGAAAGAAGAGCGGTGACAATTGAAGACAAGTGGAAATAATTAAACTCTAAGACCAGGAGAACTAGATGGTGCCCAACCACCACTACTAACTGCTCTGAAAGGGATCACATTTTGAAGGTCCCAGATAGAGTAGGAGAAAAATGTGGAATGCTATTAAAAATCATTAAAACAGGGAAGGTGTAGTGAAGGTCGCCGCCAGCAATAACTCAGAATTCCAGGCAAAAAAGAAGCAAGACAGAGCTCCAAGACTCGGACCCACAGAGATAGGAATAGTTTAAAGGTTTGAAGGCTTATAGCCTGTGGAATTTGGAGCTAAGGCGGGAAATTGCGTACTTTTGAATCTGTCGGCCAGGCTCGGAGGCCTGAGCCCACATCCTGGGTGAATCCAAGCGGCGGGATGAAATCGGGGCCAAAGAGACACCGTGGAAACACGCCGTGAGAACCTTGGAAAGTATACTTTGCCGATTTTGTGTGGTTCCGATTTTATTTTTTTCTTTGGGGTTGGGTAATAGGTGCACTCACGGTTTGCTCACCTGCAGTTGGGTGAATGGAGGTGGGGGCTTAGCTGAGTGGCCAGGACCCACCCTCACCGCTGGCGGTTTCCTCTGCCAGGAACTCACACACTCAGCCCAAGCTGAGACGCGGATTTGGTTGGCCTTTTTACACTGGGTTGAGAGGGGTCCTGGCATAGCGTAGTGGGTTGAGGCGCCACACTGCAAGTTCTTTTGAACTGCAGGGTCGGTGGTTCAAGCTCACCAGCCGCTCCTCGGAAACCCTATATGGGAGACGTGGATGGGCGCCATATGTGCTCTCCTTTTTTTTTTTTCACTGGTTTGGGAGGAGTCCTGGCATAGCACTGTGGGTTGAGGTGCCACACCGCAGGGCCTTTTGAACTGCAAGGTCGGTGGTTCGGGCTCACCAGCCGCTCCTCGGAGACCCTATACAGGGTTGCTACAGGTTGGAATTGACTCGAAAACACCTAACAGCAGGGAGAGGAGGGGCAGAGGTGACTGAAAGAGAGTTAGAACATTAAAGACATACTTATATTAAGCTACAGATATCTTTTTT
>NW_006408654.1:1621875-1624967 GCF_000296735.1 Chrysochloris asiatica
AAAGAACTAAAATGAATAGAGAGAAATACTGTTAACTAATGGTACATGGAAGGGATTATAACCATTGTAATGAAACAAAGTGTATTGTTTATTGAATGCTAACCTCAAGGTCAACAGTTCGAAATTACCAGCTGTTCCTGCAGGAGAAAGAGGAGGCTTTCTGCTCCCATAAAGATTTACAGCCTCTGAAACCTTGTACAGGGTTTCTATGAGTTGGAACCGAGTCCACACCACCACCTTTATGTTTTCAATTTGCCTTAAGTGGACTGGTGTAACAGAATTGGCTTAATTGGCTATTTTGGAGCTACTTTGCTCTCCTCTATGGGGATTGGGAGGTGGAGGTTTCTTTGTAAGCTACAGATCCTCTGTCCTTTCTTTCTCATCTGGCTCTGGGGCAAGGTTGTTGTCTCTTTTCAGCTTCTATTTCCTGGTTTCTTAGTGATCTCACGTAATATAACATCTATCTTCCCCGTCTCTGCTTGTTTGCTTGCTCACTCAATCTGCTCTTTTTATATCTCAAAAAAGAATGACTCTGGGATTTTAGAGTTATCATGGCTTCGAAATCAGCAGGCACCCAGTGAGTCACTTAGCAAATGATAGGGAAAGCAGTCCAGGGACAGAGACTTAGGAACACCAGCATGGAGGAGGTGTGGAAGAAGAGGGCCCTTGAAGAGACTCCATAATAGGAGGAGAGGTAGGACTGGTGTAGGCTTGTGATCTGTATCAGTTAAGGGCTAATTTCAGCAGCATGTCAAAGAAAACCCTCAAAAAGTAGATTAAACAATACAGGGAGCTGTTTTCTAATGTCATAAGTATTATGGAGGTAGATAATTGCTGTCATGAACTCATCAGCTTCAGGAAGATAAAGTCAATGTCTGTGATTTGAGCCTTTTCCATGTTGCCAGATGGCTGCTCCAGCTCCAGCCATCATGCCCACATTCCAAGTAGGGGGAAGGAGGAAGGGTCAGGATTAAATGGGAATGTAACACTGTAGTGAAGGGAAAACCTTCTTTAAGGAGCTTTTCTTGAAGCTCCATTAAGTCATTTCCACATATACAAGGGTGCTTCAAAAAGTCTGTGGAAATTTTCCATTATCGTTTTTGTGTGTGTGTGTGAATTGAGAGAAAGTTTCCAGGGCAGATCATCAGTTCTACATTCAATAAACAATACACTTTGTTTCATTACAATGGTTATAATCCCTTCCATGTACCATTAGTTAACAGTATTTCTCTCTATTCATTTTAGTTCTTTTATTTTTTCAAACACTCAGGCATATATAATAATTTACACCACCACATCTAAGGGCACATTCTGCAAGTCTGCCTCTTCTGGCCACCAGCTCTTAGTCCCTCTCTTCCCGTGACTCTAGAGTCCTCAGCTGCTCCCTCTCTCCATGTTCCCATCTCTGCCTCCATCTCTGGTGTCGCTGCTTCTCTGGATAAGGTGTCACATTCCACTTGTGTTCTTCTCCCTTGATGGTCCTAGGATCCTTTGTTTCCGGTCTGCAAGATCAACTACTCCCCCGTTTTTGTTATAAAACTTCTACCTTTACAATTGTGACAGTCGTAATAAGTCATGGTAACAATTACTCACTATTGAATCATAAGAATCTTATCTCCCTCTCTTTTTACCAGGCCCATCTAGACAAGGTGAAAACTATTCAATGGGAACTCTGTCTTCCCCCACACACTCTTAAACTAAACTCCCTCTTGAAACCTTGTAAGCCAGTCACTTCATGCCTTTATCGCCCCCTCATTTTAGGTAACCAGTGTCTAAGTTGCTCATCCCTATCTACCCTGTGTACAGAGGGGATAGCATTGATACTTGATGTGAAGACTCCTTCCCTCTCTGTTGATATTTTGAGCTACTACCTCCATGAGTAAGGAGCTCTGATAGCGTAGTGGTTACGAATCGGGCTGCAAGCCACAAGGTCAGCAGTTCAAAACTACCAGCTGTTCCGCGGGAGAAAGATGAGGCGGTCTGCTCCCGTAAAGATTTACAGCCTCGGAAACCCTGTGTAGGGTCACTATGAGTCGGAACCGACTCCACAGCACATAACAACAACAACCTCCATGAGTATAGGTTCCATTATCTTTTAATTCTGTATATCTGTGAATTTTGGAAGCCTCTTTGTATTTCACTTCCTTTCTGCAGAGAAAACTGAGAACTGTCATTACTCTCCACCATCTCCTAGCCTGGCTCCCCACTGAGTGTGAAAGTTCTAGTTAATAAGGAAGAAGAAAGGCTGGATATTGAACAAGCGAGCTAGCAGCCTCTGCCACAGGAGGAAAGACTGGCCAGCAGTGTCGAATGCTGCTATAGAGAGCTCACACAGTCTGTGGGATTTAGTCACTAAAAAACCCTGTGACCTCAGTAAAGGCAGTGTTTAAGGATTGATGAGATCTAAACCCAGACTGCCAGGTTGGGATGAGCTGTAAGTACAATGAGATTAGGGAAGGAGGGAAACTGGTAGCTAGAGGCAGTCACGAGGAGGAGCATACAGGAGCCTGAGGTGAGGGGAGAGCCCAGTACATGTAGATGCAGGTTAAGGCAAGAGCAAGGAGAGAAGGAGCTGTTGCTGTAGGAAGGGAAGAGGATGACTGACGGAGAATTCCAGGAAGAGGAGATGGAGGAGATGGAACATTTAAGTAGCACCATCTCCTAATTTGCAGAGAGGAAGCAGAAGTGTTTGCCTTTGTTGGAATCTTGCTGTGAAAACCATTTCTGAGTCCATTTCTGTGTATCCATTAAAACATTATAAAGTATATTACTTTATGATTTGGAAAATATATCATTAATTATGCAGAGTAGTAATTGTCCTTCTGAGAGTTCCTTGCACATGGATCCTGTTGGTTGTTGATATAATTCCACCTTGGTGGAGGCTTTCATGGAGATTTTTCTTTCTCAATCTTCCTCTGGCTCTCCTCATGGGCCAAAAGAAGGTTTAAGGACAGTTCATTCAGTAACTTCTATATCCAGCTCTCCAACTCTTTAGGAACCTGCAGAAAACTTTCTGTGTCCATGATAACTAATGTACTTGGTGGCGATTACTACCTAGAGATCCCTGCCTCTTTTTTTTTTTTTTTTTTTTT
>NW_006408654.1:1625067-1628676 GCF_000296735.1 Chrysochloris asiatica
AGAAAACTTTCTGTGTCCATGATAACTAATGTACTTAGTGGAGATAACTACCTAGAGATACCTGCCTCTTTTTTTTTTTTTTTTTTTTTTGACCTTTTCTTGAATTCCTTTTTGTCCTGTTAGACAAAAATCTCAAGGTTTAGACCACTTGTTCCATCTAAAGTGTAATGCTGTCCTCCTAAGATCTGCCACTAACACTGAGGACCCCATGAGGAGAGATGCAGATAAGATTGAAAGCCACAAAAAGAAAGACTAAGAAAGAAAATCCTTCCTTCATCACTGTTTGCCTCTCCATTACTTCATGAAATCGTACCCTCTCCCCCGGTAGTTTCCGATTTCCTATAACTCCTACACATATAATTGGGTTCCCAATGGATTTTTAAACCACTATATTCACATTTTAAAGTAGAAAAGAAAAAGGACAAATTTCCAACTTCACTACTAACACTCAATTTTGGTCAAAGTATAAAGAATTCCTGAACATCAGGAAGATTGGAGGAAAACACCACCTTGATTATGGAAGTTGATACCTGCATTGATTCCAGAAAAGTAAAAACTTGGCTAGTATCTTCTCAATCAGTGACTTCTTTTAGGATTGTTTTCTGCTACATAAAACATAACACCAGATTCTGGTATGGTATTAGATTGATAGCAGCAACTCAAAAGATTAATATGAACCTTGAGGAGTGGGGTATGAATTTATTATGTTAATGAGGGAGGAACCGTTCAGAAAAGAGGGTGAGAATGATTTGCACAACTAGAACAAAATCCATGTCACTTAATGGTACATGTAGAAGCTATTGAATTGGTATATATGTTGCTGCATGTAATGGCAACAACAACAAAATAAATACAATTTTAAAGAACAAGATAAAACTAACGGCTAACGTAATAAGCCCAGAGGCTTGGCCTGATGCAGGTGTCTGAACAATGTCACCGTGAATCCCTGTCTCTGTTGTGCTCTCCTCTGCGTTGGCCTCACCTCAGATAGATGCTCCTGACATAGAAGCAGCAGCTGCTCCACAATCTCACAACTGAGCAATCCCCCTGGAAAGAAAATGCCTCTTCACTAATAGTTCCTTGACACTTCACAGCGAGGGTTCTCAATGGACAACCCAGGTCATATGTCCTACTACAAACCAATTCCACTGGCCAGAACACTGGTTTGTCCCAGAAGCCAGGGATAGAGCCTGTCCTATTCAAATTTCATGACCTGTGAGCAGAGGGTATGTGTCCTCCAACGGAAAGTCAGAAAGCAAAAGAATGGGGAGTGAGTGCCAGATAGGCAAAAACAACAGATGCTCCTGAAAAGAATTCACACGCTTTCCACTCTCTTAATCAGAAGATGATGGATCTAGATCCTTTATTTAAAAGGTCTATGAGGTGTTGTTATTTGTTGTTTGGTGCCATTGAGTCAGCTCCAACTCCTAGCAACCCTGTGCATAACAGAACAAAATACTACTCAGTCTTGTGCCATCCTCACAATTGTTGTTTTGATTTAGCTCATTACTGCAGCCATTGTGTCAATCCATGTCTTTGGGGTCCTCCTCTTTTTCACTGAACCTCCACTTTACCAAGTATGATGTCCTTTTCCAGGGGCTGGTCCCTCCTAATAGCATGTCCAGAGTATGTAAGACGAAGTCTCGCCATCATTGCTTCTAAGGGGTATTTTCACTGTATTCTAAGGAGCATACTTCTTCCAAGGCAGATTTGTTTGTTCTGTTGGTTGTTGTTGTCGTTGTTAATGCCAATGAGTCTGAGCTGACTCAGCAACCCTATGTAGGGTTTCTGAGGAGCAACTGGTAGTTTTCAACTGCCCACCTTGAGGCTAGCATCCTACAGTGTCACACCAGTTCCTTTGATAGTTATGTTTGTTAGTTCCATTTACAGATGGGGAGATTGAAATTCAGAGAGGTTGAGACACACCACTATTATGAACTCATATATGTCAGATTCTGGGGAGCAGTGATGGCTTGGTGGCAGAATTCTTGCCTTCCATGTAGGAGACCAGGGTTTGATTCCTGACAGTGCACCTCATTCATAGTCAGTACTTGTCTGTCATGCTGAACAGGTTTCAGCAGAGCTTCCAGACTAAGATGGCCTAGGGAGGAGGTCCGGTCATTGACTTCTAAAAATCAGCCAGTGATAGCCCTAGATCACAATGGTCCAATCCCCTCCATGCATCATCTTCCGACCAAAGGGTATATCCTAGAAACCCATCCTCTATACTTCCCCCTTCCCTCCAACCACCAAGTCTTCGGCCCACAGTCCTCTCCCTTTCTGGATCCAAAGTCCCCAGCCGCTTCATCACTCCACGTCATCATCTCTGTCTCCATCTCAAGCATCCCTGCTTCTCTGGGTAGGGTCCTGCTCTCGACTCTTCTCCGTTGATGGTCCCAGAGACCTCCGCTCCTAGACTGGAGAAATAATCACTCCCTTCCTTGTTACAAAACATCTACCTTTGCGTCTGCAATCCCCACAATCAGTCCTGATAACCATTATTCACTACTGTATCGTGTGTTACCCATATGCATTTCATTTCATCAGCTCCGCCCAGACAGATTGGATAGTACTCACTGGTGATTCTGCCTCCATGTCCCCTAGCTCTAGGTTCCCTCTTGAAAGCTTGTAAACCAGTCACTTCTTGCCTTTGTAGTCCACCCCCTCCCCATTTGGGTATCCAATGTCCAAGTTGCCCATGTCTGTCTACTCTGTGTGTGGAGGGGGTGGGAATGTTTCTTGCTGTAAGGATTTGATGCCTCTTTTGAGTCACTACATTCATAGGTATAGGTCAAGTTCATCAGATTGTATTACCAGCTCAATCTTCTTTTTTTTTTTCCCAGCAGTGTTTTTTACATGTCCAAATTACAGCTATGTAAACTTCTAGGAGTAACAACACATCAGGGAGAAGAACTGTGAGAAGTCAGGGGAGATTCTCCTTCTCTCATTTAGCAGCCTGATAGCAAAAGGGACACTCACCATTGAGTCCTTAGACATACTGCCAAAGGCTCATGTCAGGGCCCTCAGGGTGGGCTGTGGTTCTCTCACAAAGTTGGCTGCACCCTGAGAAGGAGTCTTGGGCTAAATATAAAGTGGGGTGACCTTGACCCAAAACATACCGTGAAGTGGCATAAACTGTATTCCTGAAATAGAGAGATGAAGGGAATTGTCCTGGGGAGTCAGGGCTCCAAATAGGGCAAGAATTTTCCATGACAGTGAGGGAAGGCAGGCCACTCCTGCCTTGTGGCTGAACTGCTCCAGAGCACGCTCTAACAGGTAGAATATGGGACTCTGAATGGTTAGGAACCTTGAGTTCAGTTCAGAGGAGAGCAGCAAAGCTTCAGACATGGTCCCTCAGTATCTTTGCCCCCAGTCCCTCATGTGGTGACACTTCTCTCTACAGTGGACACTGGGAACCGTCACAGATCACAACTGCACAGAAAACAAAAACTGGTTTAGACAGAGATCAAGCTAAGAGCCTCTGCTCCAAAAATAACAATTTGTGTCCCAGAGGGAAATCATACTCAGGCTTTTTCTTCACAGAGACTAAGGCAGCTTAAAACAAAGTCATTCAGTATTATGCCAGAATGTTTAAAAAAAAAAAAAAAA
>NW_006408654.1:1628776-1630574 GCF_000296735.1 Chrysochloris asiatica
CTTTTTAGTCTGCCTGTCCCACTCCACAATCCCCATTCAGGCCTTTTTCTTAGTGATAAACATTTCAGGGCTGGCTGTGGCCATTTAGAGATGCTGTTTGTTTTTTAGTGGAAACTCTCACTTTTAAATTCAAGGAGACCGTTGTGCATGCGTAGTAGAACCCTCTAGGTGTGGGGACCCCCTCTTGTTACCAGAATGGTGGTGCGCAGACAGCGAGAGACCAATTAACAGATACAAAAAAAATGTCCACACCTTTATCCCCGTAGTTCTATCAGGCATCCGTAGCTGCTGTGATCCTTCCCCCACTTGATCTTGCCCAAGATGGCAGCTGTGGGAGCAGCTGAGCTTCTTATATTAGAAAGTAATGGATTTCTTGCTTCTGCTACAAATTCCCCTAGCTGTAAGCCTTTGAACCTTCTAAATATTCCTTTATATGTTGTTCAGAGTTCTGGGACCATCCCCCAAGCCTGCTTGGTTTGGTATTCTGTGTTGTTGTTGACAGCTCCTCACTGCATTTCTACCAGATCTACCATCTTGTTTGTTCTCCCTAAGGACACTGGTTTGGTTTGGTCTTGTCTAAGAGCACTGAAAAGCCTGTAAAAGGATTTAGCCAACATGCTTAGAATTTTGTCTTGAAAAGATTACTCAGATGTAAGGGGATTCAGAGGGATCTTGTTGTTGTTGCTTGTTAGGTATTGTCAAGATGGTTCCAATTCATAGCCACCCTATGTAAAACAGAATGAAACACTGCCTGGTCCTGTGCCATCCTCACAATTGTTATGTTTGAGCCTGTTGTTACTGCCAGTGTGTCAATCTATTTCATTGGGGAGGGCAGAGAGCGGGGATCTTCCTCTCTCTCATTGATCCTCCACTTTACCAAGCATGATGTCCTTTTCCAGGAACTGATCTCTCCTGACAACATGTCCAAAGTACAAAAGACCTAGTCTTACTATCATCTCTTCTAAGGAGCAATCTGACTGTACTTCCTCCAGAATAGAGTTGTTCATTCTTCCAGCCGTTATGATACTTTCAGTATTCTTTTCCAGCACCATAGTTCAAATGCATCAATTCTTCTACAGTCTTCTTTATTCATTATCCAGCTTTCACATGCATATGAGACTACTGAAAATATCATGACTTGGGTCAGGAGCACCCTGATCCCTAAAATGACATCTTTATTCTTTATTGATTTAAAGAGGTCATTTGCAGCTGACTTGACTGCTGCTTCCATGAGCACTGATTGTGGAGCCAAGTAAAATGAAATGCTTGATCTTTGCATTTGCCATGATGTTATTTATTGCTCCAGATGTGAGGGTGTTTTTCTATACATTGAGATGCAATACATTCTGAAATATTTGATCTTCATCAATAAGTACTTGAAGTCAGCTTTGCTCTCAGCAAGCAAGGTTGTATCCTCTATATATTGCAAGTTGTTAATGAGTCTTCCTCCATCCTACTGCTGGGTTCTTCATCATACAAGCCACCATCTTAGATTAGTTGCTCAACATACAGATTGAATAAGTATTTGAAAGACTATACTCCTGATGTACACCTTTACCAATTTTAAACCACACAATATTACCTTGTTCTGTTCGAATGACTGGCTCTTGGTTCATATACAAGTTCCTCATGCACACAATTAAGTATTTAGCAATTCCCATTCTTTGAAATTCTACCCATAGTTTGTTATGGCCCACACAGTCAAATGTCTTTGCATAGTCAATAAAACACAAATGAACATCTTTCTGGTATTCTCTGCTTTCCGTCAAGATCCATCTGACATCAGCAATGATATGTC
>NW_006408654.1:1630909-1648962 GCF_000296735.1 Chrysochloris asiatica
ACTCATAACCACTATGCTACCAGAGCTTCTTGGGCACAAATACAGACCTCTTCAAATTAGTTGACCAGGTAGCTGTTGACCAAATTTCTTGGTATACATTCCATCAATTCTTGGAGACATTTCCGTTTGTATTCCATCAATTCATGGAGACTTGTTTTTCACCAATGCCTTCAGTATGGCTTGGACTTCTTCCTTCAATACTATTCATTATTGATCATATGCTACCTCTTGAAGTGGTTGACCATCATCCAATTCTTTGGTACAGTGATTCTGTTATTCCTTCCATCTTCTGTGTTATTCAATATTTTGCCTATATTGTTGTTGTTGTTAGGTGCCATCCAGTCAGTTCAACTCATAGCAACCCCATGTACAACAGAACAAAACACTATCCAGTCCTGCACCATCCTCACAATTGTTAAGCTTTAGCGTGTTGCTGTTACCACTATGCCAGTTCATCTCCGCGGTCATCTTCCTCTCTTTGCTGACCATCCACTTTCACAAGCATGATGTCCTTCTCCAGGGACTGGTCACTCCTGATAATATATCTGAAGTATGAGAGATGAAATTTTCCCATCCTGGCTTGTAAGGAGCACTCAGACTATACTTCTTCCAACACAGAACTGTTTGTTTTTCTGGCAGTCTATGGCACCTTCAATATTCTTATCCAACACCACACTCAAATGAATCAATTCTTCAGTGATCTTCCTTATTCATTGCCCAACTTTCCCATGCCTATGAGGCTGCTAAAAATACTATGGCTTGGGTCAGGCATACCATAGTCCTCAAACTGATATCTTTGTTCTTAAATACTTTAAACAAGTTTTGTGCAGCAGACTTCCCTAATGCAATACATCATTTGATTTGTTGGCTACTATTTCCATGAGTGCTGATTGTGGACCCAGGAAAATGAAGTCTCTGGCAACTTCAACTTTTCTCCATTTATCATGATGTTATTTAATGTTCCAATTGTGAGGATTTATGTTTTCTTTACATTGAGGTACAGTCCATACTGAAGGCTATATTCTTTCATCATCGTCAGAAAAATAGGTCCTTTAATATTGCAAGTTAAGGCTTGATTTTTTTCTTCAGTTTTTTCAGCATGAGAAATACTGAGCATGTTTTACCTTTTTGGTTTTCTAACTCCAGTTCTTAGTATACTTCATTGTAATACTTTAGTTTGTCTTTCTGAGCTGCCCTTTGAAATTTTCTGTTCAGTTCTTTTACTTCATCATTTCATCATTTCTTCCAGATTGGAGGCAATTCAGAGAGGTATTATAGATAGGATAATATCTATATGCCTACAAGAAGGTTAGTTAATATAACTATTATTCAAATTTAAACACCAACCATCAAAGCAAATGATGAAAAAATTGAAGAATTCAATTTCTTCAGTCTAAAATTGATCAAATGTGATCAAGATGCATTGATAATTGCCAGTGATTAAAATGGGTAAGTTGGAAACAAAGAGGAAGGACCAGTAGTTGCAAAATATGGCCTTGGAGATAGACATGACTTTGGGTAGAATTTTACAAGACCAACGGCTTATTCATTGTAAATAATTATTGTATCAATGTAAATCATTTTTCATTGTAAATAATTTTTCAATGTAAATAATGTTTCATTGTAAATAATTTTTACATATGGAACTCTCCATATGGGAAACTCAGGAATTAAATTGACTATGTCTGTAGAAAAAGATCATGGAGAAGTTCATTATTGTCAGTCAAAATAAGCCCAGAGGCAGACTGTGCAGATCATCAATTGCTCTAATGCAAGTTCAGACTGAAGCTGAAGAAAATTAAAATAAGGCCATAAGAGTCAAAATATGAGTATATCACACCTGAATTCAGAGACCATTTTAAGAGTAGATTTGATGCATTTGGCACTAATGAAGACTAGAAGAGTTGTGGAATGACATCAAGGGCATCATTAAAAAGACCAGAAAAAAAGAAAAAAAAGCCAAAGTGGATGTCAGAAGAGACTCTGAAACTTACTCTTGAGTATAGAGAAGCTAAATCAATTGCAAGAAATTATGATGTAATAGAACTGATTTTCAAAGGGCAGCTAGAAAAGACAAAATAAAGTAGTGAAGTATGCAAAGACCTGGAGTCAGAAAAACAATGGGGAAGAACTCTCCTAGCATTTCTCAAGCTAAGAAGAAAACTGAAGAAAAGATTCAAGCCTCGGCTTGCAATACTGAAAATGCAGGAAGCAAAATACTGAACGATGCAGGAAGCATCAAAAAAGAATGGAAAGTATACATCAAATCACTGTACCAAAAAGAATTGGTTGACACTCAACCATTTCAAGAGCTAGCTTATGATCAAGAACTGATTATATTGATGGAAGAAGTCAAAGCTACACTGAAAACATTAACAAAAAACAAGGCTCCACGAATTGATGAACTACTAACTGAAATATTTCAATAAATGAATGCAGCACTGGAAACACTAGTCTATGTCAAGAAATTTGGAAGACAGCTACCCAGTCAACTGATTGGAAGAGATCCATATTTGTGCACATTTCAAAGAAAGCTTGCCCAATGAAATGTAGAAAACCTAGAACAATGCCATTAATACCACATACAAGTAAAATTCTGCTAAAGATATTTCAAAAACAGTTGCAAATGTAGAAAACATAGAACAATGTCATTAATATCGTATACAAGTAAAATTCTGCTAAAGATATTTCAAAAAACATTGACAGGGAGCTGCCAGAAATTCAAGTCAGATTCAGAATGCATGTAGAAAGAGATATCATTGCTGACATCTGATAGATCTTGGTTGAAAGCAGAGAATACCAGAAAGATGTTTACCTATGCTTTATTGACTACGCAAAGGTTTTCAACGGTATGGATCATGACAAGCTATGGACAACATTGCGGAGAATGAGTATTTCAGAAAACTGAATTGTGCTCATGAAGAACCTGTACATAGACCAAGAGGCAGTCATTCAGGTAGAGCAAGGGATACTGCATAATTTAAAATCAGAAAAGGTGTGCTCCCAGGTTGTATATTGTCACCATATTTATTCGATCTATATGCTGAGCAAATAATCTGAGAAGGTGGATTATATGAAGAAGAACCCACATCAGGCTTAGAGGAAGACTGATTAACAACCTATGATATACAAATGACACACTCTTGCTTGCTAGAAGTGAAAAGGATTTGAGGCATTTGTTGATGAAAATCAAAGAATACAGCTTTGGGTATGAACTACAACTCAATGTAAAGAAAACAAAAATCTTACAACTGGACCAATAAACAACATGATAAACAGAGAAAAGATTGAAGTTGTCAAGGATTTCAGTTTACTTGAATCCACAATCAAAAAAAAGGAAAAACCCCAATGAGATAGACTCATTGGCTGCAACAATGGGCTAAAATATGACAACAATTGTGAGGATAGCAAAAGACAGAGCAGTGTTTCTTTCTATTGTGCTAAGTCACTATTAGTTGGAGCTGACTCAATAGTACCTAACAACACTAAAAAGAAGGATCTTGGTCATTTGTAATCCAGGTTAGTGATGATGGCAGTTTGCTCCATGAGGGAATGATGGAGACAGAGCACAGCAGATGAATCTAGGAGAAATTTCAGAAGGAAGAAGCCTCAGTGATAGTTTGGATATGGAGAGGGGGGTGTTAAGGATGACTTATGGGTGCAAAAAAGAGAACCAGGCAAGCAAATCCTTGTCTTTATAAAGCCCCAGGAGATGGAAGAAACACTACAGTATGATCAGGCTTATCTGAATCTGTTATATAGGATGGGCATGCAGCCTGATGTGGGACTCAGAAAATGCTTCCAGGATAAAATGACAACCAAGTTGTTGTTGTTGTTAAGTGCCGTCAAGTCGGTTTCGACCCATAGCGACCCTGTACAGGGTTTCCGAGGGTGTAAATCTTTACGGGAGTAGAAAGCCTCATCTTTCTCCCGCGGAGCAGCTGGTAGTTTCAAACCGCTGACCTGAAGGTTCGCAGCCCGATTCGTAACCACTACGCTACCAGACGACCAAGTTAGGACTTAAAAAACAAGTAGAAGACTTAAAAAAAAAAAAAAAAAAGCTAGGTAAAGGGATCAGCATAGGTCAGATCAGTTCTCCACTGATGATGATTTTGTTTCCCAGGGAACATTTTGGGCTTTAAAGGAGTCCAGATGGCAGTGTAGAATAAGCACTGGACTGCTAACCAGAAGGTGGAAAAGATGAGGCTGTCTGCTCCATGAAGAACTACAGTCTCGGAAACCCTGCACATTGGGCTGCTATAAGTCAGAATGCAGTCCTGGTGTGCGCTGTGGGCTAATGTGCTCAACTGCAAAGTCAGTGTGAACCACAAGGTTGGCGGGTTCAAGCTCATCAGTCACTCCTCGGAAACCCTATACAGGGCCACTATGGATCCTAATCGACTCAACAGCACTTAAGAACAACAACTTAAGTCAGAATACACTAATGGGAGTGAGTTAGGAGCCATCTTTGGTTGCTATGACTGGAAAGTGCTACTGGCATTTCATGGACAGAGGTGATTATTGTTGTTGTTAGGTGTCATTGGGACAGTTCTGACTCATGTTGTTGTTGCTAGGTGCCGTCGGGTCGGTTGTGACTCATAGTGACCCTATGAACAACAGAAACAATATCCAGTCCGGTGCCATCCTCACATTGTTGTTGCCACAGTGCCGATTCATTTCATTGAGGGTCTTCCTTTTTTTCTGACCCTCTACTTTACCAACCATGTTACCCTTCTCAAGGGGCTGGTCCCTCCTGATAAATGTCTGAAGTATGAGAAATGAAGTTTCTCCATCCTGGCTTCTAAAGAGCATTCTGGCTATACCTCTTCCAACACAGATTTGTTTGTTTCTGACAGTCCAGGGTACTTTCAGTGTTCTCCAACACCATAACTCAAATGCATCAATTCATCTATGATCTTCCTTATTCATTTTCCAACTTTCATATGCATATAGGGCTACTGAAAATACCATGGCTTGGGTCAGGTGCACCTTAGTCCTCAACATGACACCTTTGCTGTGTAACACTCCAAAGAGGTCTTATGCAGCAGATTTTCCCAATGCATTATGTCGTTTGCTGCTTCCATGCTCATTGACTTCAGTCCAAGTAAAGTGGAATCCTTGCCAACTTCGATCTTTCCTCCATGTATCATCATGTTGTGAGGATTTTTGTTTTCTTTACAGTGAGTTGTAATGCATACTGAAGCCAGAGCCAGGGATATCGCTTATCATCATACAATGCACAGTGCAGTTGCTCCTACAATCAATGATCCATCCCACTATGTCCATAATGCTGAGACTGAGAAACCCTGGTTTAGGTAACGACCTGGAAAGAGAGGAGGTGCACAGTCACATTAACTGAGTGCTTCTGCAGAGTGACAAAGGATACAACTGTAAAACTCAGACCTTCTGGGGCCAGAGAAGTCCGACAAGGGCATTAGAACTAGATGCCAAGGGTACTAGAGAGCCACTGAAGCTTTTCAGGCAGGGAAGTGAAAAATCACCCTTGGAAGTGTATCAAAAAGAGGAGTTGGATGAGGGTAAAAGCATGAGGTGGGGGAGGGAGGGAAGCAGAGGCCCTGGAAATTGGGAGGGGCCAGCACATTGCTCAATGGAGTTGTGGGAGTAAGGAGAGAGAGAGCCAAGAGGTCTGCAGGGGAAAATAGGAGGAGGGTGTCCTTGGAGATGACAAGGTCCAGGGATCATCTAATTTGGTTTAGTTACATGTGAGATGCTTAGCGCATCCATTCAGATCATTTACAGATGATAAAATACCATACCCCCTTCCTTTTACCCTCATTCAACTCCTCTTCTTGATGTCCTTTCAAGAATAATGAGATAGAATGTTCTACCACTCATTATTGCTACTATGAACAGATGGGCAGGCAGTGCCCTCCCTGGACTGTCCTGCACTTAGCAATTTGATACACAAAAAGTATATGTTAAGGGGGCCATACCCTGTCTGCTATCTGGGATAAACCATGCTTCTCCCCTGGGTCTGGTTAATACTGCTACCTCCTAGGGGTGATGAGAGGAGAAACAAGGTAGATAAATGCCTAGCAAAGGGCCAGCCACTTGGAAGGCACTCAAGAAATGATTGCTATGGTTCTTTTACTGGAAGCTTAGTGTCAGACCCTCAGTGACAATCCTTCATTGCTCCTTGGTTGAGGCACAGGAAGCTGGCAGAACCTCTGCATTGCAGCCCAGTAGGCAATGGTTGAAGGAGCAGCACCTGGAAAACACACCCAGTTGCTTTCATGCATCCCTCATCCAGTTTCTTAGAGGCACCGTGGAAAATATGCCTCAATCTGCTGTGAGCTAGGTTCACGGAACATTAAACCACCAAAAAACACACTTTTCTGAGAGTCATACTATACTTTGCGGAGGGGGGTAAGTTGTACCCAGGGCAATCTTTAAATTGCAATCCTACCCCCAATTTCAGGATGAACAGGCGTTGATAGCATCAGTGGCATCAGACTCACTTTCCTGGATCTTGTTCAGCCTCCTCAGCCTTTCATATATGTGGTGCCTGGGAATGTCATTCAACGCTGGTCTGGTGCCCCCTTGGACTTGTGTCCCCTCTGCCTTCCCTTCCATATGCTTCTGGATGTCCACTATGCTTGAGCAAGGATGTAGAGTCATACTGAGATAACAGAAACTACTCAGCGGGGCCCCCCTTTCAAGTGGTGTTCTGGGCACCTGTCATATTCTTGCCAGTACATACTAAATGTGGGTCCGCTGTGGCCAGGCAAGGGAGATGCGATGTACTCAATCAGTCTTATTGCTTCTGTCTTCCTCACACTCCTGTGAGCCAAGAGTTCCGAGGCTTACGGAGGTTGAGTAACTAACTGGCTGGGGTCACCAGCTCATAGTGGGGAAAGCTGGGATCTGTACCTCAGCCAACTGACACCAGTGCCAAACTGTAGAGTTGCAGATAGATTTGAACCCAAACTAAAGTTGCAGATAGATTTATTGCAATAACTCCTCTTTTGGACCCTCTCTGTAGGCTCTCTAAGGCGGGTCTTCTCCCAGGGACGTCAGGGAGAGCAGGAGGACAGTCTTCGCTAAGGGCCCCCTCCCCTCTCAGGAAGTGGCTGGCGGGGATGGATCAGGTGCCAGGCGAGAAGCAAAAAGCAGGCTTGGTCTGCAGCCGGCCGAGCACAAGGGCGGAGCCTCGCAACTAAGTCCCCTGGGGTCTGAGGGCTGCATTCCTCCGAGGTCTGCAAAGGCCACCGCTTAAAGGCGCAGAGGAGCAGCTGGGAACGAGAACAAAGCGGCCAGGCCCCCCTCGGAGGAAGGAAGGAGCGAGCCCCAGGAAACAGCTGATAGCGCTAAGCTCAGCTTGTTTTTTTCCTCTGCTCAACAGTTCTCCTGCCACGGCAAACAAAAGATGTACATTCTGATTCCCTCTTGTGTTTGGATTGTGCTGTCGACTGGGTCTAGTGTGTGATGAGCTTGGGGGGAAAGAGCATCCATGGGCGGTTTCTGGTTCCACTTGCCAGTTTGCTTCCCCTTTGGCTGCGTCTCCCAGCGCGGCCACCAAATCCAACCTGGCCCGTGCCACACAAGGGCATTTCATTTAATGATGGGATTTTAAATTACCGACTTTTCTGATTTAGTGGGAACTGGAGGGCTACAGGTGTCTGCGGCTTTGACCTTAAAGCGCACACTCCCTTTTCCATCAGTGCATAAAACTAACAAGATGTGAATGTGTGTTGGCTCAGCCCTACTAAAAGGTCACTCCTTGTCCTCTTCACTAACGAGGGCTCAACCCACTGTTGTCTGGAGCCCCATTGAGACTTCCCAGAATGCAGAATCCATCCAGCCTGGGCCCTGCCTCTATTGTCGCCCGAGCCCAGGAATGGTTGACAACAACTGCAGGCTCTGTGGAAACCAGCATCCGACAGAGGCAGTGATAAATATAAGGGTGTCTGCGCAGGTCAGACAAGCTGGCTCTGATCTTAATCCAGCTACACGGGTCCACCTTCCTCACAGCCTGGATGGATACATGTAGGTGGCAGGTGAAACTGAAGGAACAAAGCCATCCTCAATCCTAGTGCCAGGACTGTGATAGATGGACAGCTTGCTTTCCTTCCCGGGGACTAGAGGTGTGGTTCCTAAACTATGGAGGTCTGATACCGTGCAATGCAGGGCATTCTTTGCTTTGCCTAACCAGATGTTGACTGTGTGGGACCGTCAAAGGGCACTATAAAACCAAAAGCAAAACAGAACAAAGACTGGGAGGTGGGGGAAAAGTAAACCACACACACACTTCAGTGATCTCTACAGCCCCTGCCATTCAAGTTCTAGTCACACACACTGAAAAGGACTGTTGGATGCCTAGGCTTCTTAATACTGCAGGAGTTAAATGAAGCTGGAACTGCAAGAGAGAGGTCAGCGTGGTTGGACCCTGCCCCATGCTGCTTGGCGCACGTTCTTTCCTCCCACCCCCCCACTCTGAAGAGGCAGTTCACAAGCACAAGACAAATGGCATAAAGGGCAGGCAATTAATGTTTTCAGCTGGAGGCTGCAATGGAATGTTGGTGCTTAGACTCTGGAGTGAGCCTCTAGGTCCATTCTTCTCAGTGCCATACCTCCAGTCTTCAAGGTGATGGTGCCCTTCAAACTTCTGTCACTGGCATTTTCTATTTGTAGAACCAAAAGGTAAATTTGGTTCTAAGACTCCTCTGCATGCTGTCTTGTGCTAGTTCCACTACACCAGGGGCCAAAGGTGTTGTAAAGATGGTGTGCCAATTCTTCATTTATTTCCTTGGAGAAGGAGTGGAGGTCCAAGAGCACAGGTCAGAGTTGACTTCCCATCTCCCAGAATCCCTGTGGTGTGGAGTAACCCAGCCAGCCTGATGTGCAGAGAGAGACTCAGGCAAAGAAAGAGGATCTATTGGGAAAGTGGGGTGGGAAGCATCTGATAGAGCAAGAATGGACAAGCACCGAAGAGTCATTACTTGAAAGGTGGGGATGGGGAAGAAATGGAAGGAGGGGATTCATTGGAGAGAAAAGAAAACTGCCCTTAGTGTACTTCCAGGGTGTTGGTGGCTATGGTTCCGACTCATAGCGTCCCTGTACAGGGTTTCCGAGGCTGTAAATCTTTACAGGAGCAGAAAGCCTCATCTTTCTCCCGTGGGACAGCTGGTAGTTTCAGACCGCTGACCCTGAGGTTAGCAGCCTGATTCATAACCACTATGCTACCAGAGTGTGTACTTCCATAGAGGTTGAAAAATGCAATGGTAAAAAGTACAGATTTGTGTGTATTTCCTGGGTATGAGCTTCATTGAGATTTGACTTCTCTGTGGTCAGTTTTCTAATATGCAAAACAGGGATAAAGTAGTAGCTATTTCACAGGGCTACTATGCTTAAAAGAGTAAAATGTTCAGGGCATATTATGGAGATTAAGTGAGAAATTCACATAAAACTCACGAGAAAGTAGCTAGCATATAATAAGCCATCAATAAGAATTGCCCATTATTGTTTCCAGTTTTTTTTCTCAGAGTTTTTGTTTCACAAACTTTTTTTTTTTTTTTTTCATGCCTCTTGCTTGACAGGGCACATTTTTGTCTATTTTCATGCTAAACCTTCTCCTGAGCAACTAATGCTTATCCAGTGTGCTGATTGGCGATCATAATTCTTGTTGTCACTCAACTGTAAAGTTTGCTCACTGGAAGGGCACCCCCACACACAGCAAAACACAACAACAACAAACCCTGCCATTGAGTTGATTCTGACCCAGAATACAACTACTCCTTAGAGTTTGGGAGATGATTAATCTTTACATGAGTTGACGGCCTCATCTTTACAGAAGCAAACATTTTCTCCCCCAGAGTGGCTGGTGGGTGGGTTTAATGTTGTTGTTGTTAAGTGCCGTTGAGTCGGTTCCGACCCATAGTGACCCTGAACAGGGTTTCCAAGGCTGTAAATCTTTACGGGAGCAGAAAGCCTAATCTTTTTCCTGCAGAACAGCTGGTAGTTTCGAACTGCTGACCTTGTGGTTCGCAGCCCGATTCGTAACCACTACCCTACCAGAGCTCCTTGGTGGGTTTAAATAGCTGACCTTAAAGTAAGCAGCCCAATACTTACCTGTTACATCACAGGGCTCCTCAAACACAGCAAGCTCATTAAAAATGATGATGAGTAAAACTTAATAATCTCCATTGTTTTAACTTCAGTTGGATATTGTTTATGGACTGTCTTCATTCATTTCCCATCCCCAGAGTAAGAGGTTGCTCCAGAGAGAATTTGGACTCAGAACATGAAGCCCAACTGAAAGCTATGGGAGGGGACAGGAGACTTCAAGAAAGACTTCACACTGAAGTCATTCTTCCTCCACCTTGGCGTCCAGAATGTGGGTCAGCTGGCTGATACCTTTCAGGTAGGATATCGGAAGATCCCTCTCTGGGGAAACTGGTCAGCCTAAAATAAAAGGTCTCCAGATACTCAGGTAAGTGGGGTGTTGTTGTTGTTCAGTGCCATCGAGTTGGTTCCCACCCATAGAGATCTTGTATAGGGTTTCCAAGGAGCAGCTGGTGAGTTTGAATCGCTGACCTTACAGTTCAAATGGCTTCGAAGTCTGACGCATTAACCCACAGCACCACACCAGGACTCCAAATAAGTGGGGTACCCCCGTGAAATGGGTCAGCAGAATAACCCTAGAGTAAAGTCCATCAGTTGACAAGATGGGCCCCCACGTAGTTTCTAGTCAGTTTTTTGGTGCTTAGTTGTCAAATATAAACAATCAAAGATCATTTGTTATTTAAGAAAACCCTCCAAAATTAAAAACAATACCAAAACAAACAAACAAACAAAAAAGAGATAGAGAAAAAGGAAACAATACAGGAAAAGACAAGAACATTAAAAAAATTAATTTTATTACTGTTGTTGAGAATATATACAACAAACACATAAACCAATTAGTTTCTTCTTGTACATTTCAACGACATAGATACCATCCTTCAAGTTGTGCAACAATTCTGAATTCCTCCTTTTCCATTAGCATATGCTAGTTGCCCCCTAAGGTTCCTATCTAATCTTTCAAATTGTTGTCAGTTTGATCCCATATGTTGTTGTTGTATAGTGCCCTTGAGTCATTTCCTACTCATAGTGACCCTGTATAGGGTTTCTGAGGAGTGGCTAGTTTGAACTGCCGACTTTGAGGTTCAAACTGACCTTTCAGTTCAATGCTTTATTCTTCAGCGCCACATCAGCACGCCCATATAGACAGATCTTAAAAGAGCATAATGTTCAAAACAAACATGAAGAGAACATTTTTAAATCCTGTCCTTGGGTGGTGCAAACGGTTAAGTGCTTGACTACTCACTAAAAAGCTGTTAGTTCAAATCCTCTCAGAGCAACCTGGAAGAAAGACCTTGCAGTCAACATCCAAATGGTCACAATTATTGCACATTTCTACTCTGACATGGGGGATGGGGGGAGGTTGCCACAAGTCACAATTGACATCATGCAACTGGTTTGATTTTATGATCAATATCTTTTGGAATTTAAGAGAAGATATCACATTTATCAGGATTGGAGGATGACTCATTAACTACCTATGATATGCAGATGATACAACCTTGCTTGCTGAAAGCAAAGAGGACTTAAAATATTTACTGATGAAGATCAAAGACCTTCAGTCTGTGTTGCACTTCAACATAAAGAAAACAAATATCCTCACCACTGGACCAATAAACAACATCCATATAAGTGGAGAAAAGATTGAAGTTGTCAAAGACTTCATTTTACTTGGATCAGCAATAAACACTCACCAGTCAAGAAATCAAATAGGGTATTACTTTAGGAAAATCTGCTGCACAAGACCTCTTTAAATTGTTGCAGAGCAAAGATGTTAGTTTGAGGACTAAGGTGTGCCTGACCCAAGCCATGGTATGTTTAGATGCCTGATACGCATATGATAGTTGAACAATGAATAAAGAAGACCATAGAAGAATTAATGCATTTGAGTTACGGAGAAGAATATTGAAAGCCCCATGGACTGCCAATAGAACAAACAAATCTGTGTGGGAGAAGTACAGCCAGAAGGCTCCTTAGAAGCATGGATGGCCAGACTTTGTTTCTCATCCTTTGGACATATTATCAGGAGGGACTGGTCCCTGGAGAAGGACATCATGTTCGGTAAAGTGGACACAAAAGAATACATATGACTACATAGAATTCTATTTAGATGAACTCCATGACAGACAAAACTTCTTTATGGTTTTTAATTGAAAAGTAGTTACCTGGACAGAAAGAAGGAAAATTGACCAGAAAGGGACTGCAAAACCCTCTGGATGAATAAAAATATCCTATGCTTTGTTTGAGCAGGTTTTGAATGGGTGTATTCAATTGTCAATTTTTATTTAATTGAACAAATACCTAAGATGTGTGTATATCATTGTATGTTAATTATATATCAATAAAAATCACATTTGCAGAAATGAAAAGTTCTGTAGAAAGAGTCAACCTCTAGATCTAGCGATCAATTAACAGGAAAGATTAAGAATAAAAGAATACATTAAATGGCACCACAAGAATGTAGTCAGCAAAATCCAGACTGTGGAAACCTCTAAGGTTTGGTCAGGTTTTTTTTGTTTTTTTTTTTTCAACAAACTTACCAAAGTTAGAAGTTAGTGCTGGTGGTTGTTGTGTGCTGTGGAATAATTTCATACTCATAGCAACCTTGTATACAGTTTCCATGAATGCAAATCTTTACAGAAGCAGAAAGCCTCATTTTTATCCTGTGGAGCAGCTGGTGGATTCAAACTGCTGACCTTATAGTTTGCAACCCAACTCATAACCCACTACACTACTCAATCACATGGTATGAACTTTATTTGGATCCCAATTTAAACAACCACACTGTTTGAAAATTCTATAGGACAATTGGGAAAATGAGGGAATGTCCTCATTAATATTTTAAGTGAGATAGTGATAGTGTGATTGTTTTACATTTTTTAAGTCACTTACCTTTTAGAAATACATAGTGAAATGCAAGTGTCATGATATCTAGGATAATCTAGAGTAGAGGCACTGAATGCAGGTATAGATAAAATAAGATTGGCCATATATTGATCATTGTTGGAGGTGGGTGTGGGGTACACTGGGTTTATATTCTAGTCTCTCTTAGTATATGTTTGAAAATTTCCATAATATATATATATATATATATTTATGTAAGAGTTGCGAGACAAAAATAGAGGAAGTCTTCCAGGAAAATAAATAAAAACAAAGAGATGAATAAATAGAAAAGGTAATAAACAAAAAGGCTTGTTCAAGATTTCCAAAAGGAAGAAGGAAAGTGAAAAGGAGACAATGATTAAAGGAAATAATATGAGAGTATTTCCCAAGACTGACAACCATAGGTTTCTGAATTAAAGGACCAGCCAGTAGTCATCCCCATGATGAAAAAAGGCCCACATTAAAGTACATGAGTAAGAAATTTCATAATGTTTATGTATTGGGACACAAGCTTTATGCACCTTCCTACGCTCTCTTGACTGACTCTTTTCTCTCTCTTCAATGGTGCCTCCTGGACACTTCATTTAACCTAAGTTATTCTTCCACTTTCAGAATTGAAAGAAATACCGTAGTGTAGGAGGTGGGAACTGGTTTCCTGGGCAACTGACACATCAGGAAATAGACAAGGAAATGGAAGCTAAGAGGGAATTGGGCAGGTAGATTCCCCTTCTCCCTTGTGATACATAAAAAAAAGCTGTGCCCAGTGAAGCAGCAGCCAGTCTTGTAATGTATAGAAGTACATCCAGTTTTGCTCCATTTTTCTTCAATATTCTATTATAAAAAATCTCTAATTTAAATGAAATTGAAAGAATTTCATAGAAAACATCTATATACCCATTACATATAATTTGCTATTAATTTTTAATAGCTTTGTCGTTGTTGTTAAGTGCCATCAAATTGGCTCCAACTCACAGCGATCTTGTGTAGGATTTCCAAAGAGCAGCTAGTGTGTTTGAACAGCTGACATTGTGGTTCGCACCACACCAGCTTTATTGAGATATAATATAAATATCATAGAATTCATCCAATTAAAGTATACAGTAGAACAGTTTTTAGTCTATTCAGAGTTATGTAAACATCACCATAATCTAATTTTAGAACATTTCATCACCCCAAAAGAAACTCTGTACCCAGGAGCAGTCCCTTTCCATTCCCCCTTTCACAATCCTGTTGTTGTGATTGTTAGGTGCCATTGAGTCAGTTCCATCTCATAGCAACTCTATGTACAACAGAACAAAACACTGCCCAGTCCTGTGCCATCCTTACAATTTGTCTTAGTCCAGGTTTTCTAGAGAAGCAAAACCAGTGAAATATATACATGTGTATATATACGAGAAGTTTATTATCTTACAATTGTAGAATCCCAGGTCCCCAGTGAAAAAAGAGAGTGTGTCCTTCCTACATGTCCATTATATTGGGAGCAGGCCAAACCCCCAAGGAAACATCCCTTTAAACAACTGATCATAGCTGTTCATCATAGAGCTGGATATGCCTGTATTAGGTTTTATCACAAGCACATCCCAACTGCTAAACCTCTGGAAATCCTGGCCAAGTTGAGTTGGCACAGAATCTAAACTATTGCACAATTGTTATGTTTGAGACCATTATAGCAGCCATTGTGTCAGTCCACCTGGTTGAGGGTCTTCCTCTTAACTCCAGGCAACCACTAATCTAGTTTCTGTCTCTATAGATTTTTCTCTTGTTGAAATTTCATACAAATGGACTCATGCAATATGTGGCTTTTGTGAATGGCTTGTATAACTGAACAGAATGTTTCCAAGGTTCATCCATGTTGTAGCGTGTATCACTATGCATTCTTTTGTATTGCTTAACAATAGTTCATTAAGTACCATTAACATTTTACTGTTGTTGTTACGAGGTGCCTTCAAGTTGGTTCTGACTCATAATGACCTTATACACAACACAAAGAAACAATGCCAGCTTCACAGTTGTTATTACGTTTGATCCCATTGTTGCCACTGAGCAAATCTATATCCTTGGGGCTCTCCCTCTTTTTTTGCTGACCTTCCACTTTACCAAGTGTTATGTGCTTCTCAAGGGATCGGATCTCCTGACAATATGTACAAAGTATGAGAGACAAAGTCTAGCCATCCTAGCTTCTAAGGAGCATTCTGACTGTACTTTTTCCAATTCATATTTGTTTGTTCTTCTGACAGCCCATGGTGCTTTTAATATTTTCCACAAATACCATAACTCAAATGAACCAAATCTTCTATGCTCTTCCTTATTCATTGTTCAACTTTCACATGAATATGAAGCTATTAAAAATACCATGGCTTCAGTCGGGCACACCTTAGTCCTCAAACTGATATCTTTGCTCTTGACCATTTTAAAGAGGTCTTGTGCAGTAAATTTGCCTTATGCAATTCATATTTTGTTTTCTTAACTGCTGCTTCCATGAGTGTTGATGGTGGATCCAAGCAAAATCAAGTTTGACAACTGCAATATTTTTTCCATTTATCATGATGTTATTTATTGGTCCAGTGGTGAGGAGTATTGTTTTCTTTACATTTTGGTGCAACTCATACTGAAGGCTGTGGTCTTGGATCTTCATCAATAAGTATTTTAAGCCCTCTTTCCTTTTAGCAAGCAAGATCATGTCATCTGCATATCACAGGTTGCTAATGACTCATCCTCCAATTCTGATGGCACGTTCTTCTTCATATAATCCAGCTTCTTGGATTATTTTTTCAATTTACAGATTGAATAAGTACAGTGAAAGACTATGACCCTGGTGCACACCCTTCCTAATTTTAAGTCATTCAATGTCCCCTCATTCTGTTCAAATGACTGCCTCTTAGTCTACGTACAGGTTCCCCAGGAGCACAATGAAATGTTCCTGAATACACATTCTCCACAATGTTGTCTATAGCTTGTCATGCTCTACACAGTTGAAAGCCTTTGCATAGTCAATAAAGCACAAGTAAACATATTTCTTGTATTCTCTGCTTTCAGCCAAGATCCATCTGATATCAGCAAAGATCTCTCTCATTCTATGTCCTCACATAAATCTAGCTTCTCTGTCAATGTACTGTTGCAGTTGGTTTTGAATTATCTTCAGCAAAATTTTACTTACATATGATTATTATCAATGGTTTCCACATTCCGTTGGGTCACTTCTCTTTGGAATGGGCACAGATATGATCTCTTCCAATCAGCTGGCCAGATAGCTGATTTCAAATTTCTTGGCATAGATGCATGTATGCTTCCAGTTCTGCATCAGTTTGTTGAAATTTTTCAATTTGTATTCCATCAATTCCTAAAGCCTTGTTCTTTGCCAATGCTTTCAGTGCACCTTGGACTTTGCCCTTCAATACTATTGGCTCTTGAGCATATGCTAGCTCTTGAAATAGTTGAACTTCGACCATTCCTTTTTGGTACAGTGCCTCTGTGTATTCCTTCTATCTTCTTTGGTGCTTTTTGCATCATTCAATACTTTCTTCATAGAATCCCTTAGTATTATAAGTTGAAGCTTGAATTTTTCCTCATGCTTGAATTTTTACCTCAGTTCTTTCAGCTTGAGAAACGCTGAGCATGTTCTTTCTTCCTTTTGGTTTTCTAACTCCAGGTCTTTTCACATTTCATTATAATATTTGACTTTGTCTTCTTGGGCTCCCTTTGAAATGTTCTATTCAGCTCTTTTACCTCCTCATTCCATCCATTTGCTTTAGCATCTCTATACTGGACAGCAAGTTTCAGAGTCTCATCTGAAATCCATTTTGGTCTTTTCCTTTTTTCTTGTCTCTTAAAAACCCTATATGTTCTGCATGTCATCCCACAACTCTTCTGGTTTTTGATCATTAGAGTCTAGTGCATCAAATCTGTTCTTGAGATGATCTCTGAATTCAGGTGGGATATGTTCAAGGTCATATTTGGCTTTTGTTGACTTGTTTTAATTTTTTTCAACTTCAGCCTGAACTTGCGTGTGAGCAGTTGGTGATTTCTTCCACAGTCTTCCCCTGGTCTTGTTTTGGCTGATGATATGGAGTTTTCCTACCATTTATTTCCACAGATGTAGTTAATTTCTATGTATTTCACCTGTTGAGGTCTATGTATATAGTCATCTTTTATAAAGTTGTTTAAAAAAGGTATCTGCAATGAATAAGTCATTGGTCTTGCAAAATCCATCATGCAATTTCCAGCACCATTTCTATCACCAAGGCCAACTACTGATTCTTCCTCTTTGTTTCCAACCTTTGCATTCTAATCACCAGTAATTATCAATATATCCTGACTGCATGATTGAACAATTCAGACTGAAGAAGTAGGTAGAATTCTTCAATTTCATCAGTGCTGGCTTTAGTAGTTGATGCATAAATCTGAATAATAGTGGTATAAACTGGTCTTCCTTATAGGCATATAAATATCATCCTATCACAAATAGTATTATACTTCATGACAGATCTTGAAATGTTCTTTTTGATGATGAATGCAATGCCATTCCACTTCAATTTGTCCTTCCTGACATAGTAAACCATGTAATTATCAGATTCAAAATGGCCAGTACCAATCCATTTCAGTCATTAATGCCTAATATATTGATGTTTATGTATTCCATTTCATTTTTGACAACTTACAATTTTGCTAGATTCATACTTTGAGTGTGAGTCAAAAATTATCCACTCTCTAGCTGTAGAATTTATTTTGATCAACTTTTAGAAAATACAAATACATAATTTTTTCAACATAATCTCCTTGCTTTTCAATACACTTTGTCCATCTATCAACAAACTTTCATATTCCCTTATTTAGAAATGTTGTAGGCTGAGCTTTGAGCCACAAATGCACTGCTGTCTTCACTTCTTCATCAGAGGCAAATCTTCATCCTCAAAGGGATGTTTTCATGGCACCAAACAGGTGAAAGTCTGATGGAGCAAGATCATGACTATATGTCTAGGCGGGGCTGATGAAAGGAAATGCGGATAGGTCTCTTGTGATACAATAGTGAATAATTGTTATCAGGACTGATTGTGAGGGTTGGAAATGTAAAGGTAGACATTTTGTAGCAA
>NW_006408654.1:1652802-1660827 GCF_000296735.1 Chrysochloris asiatica
TCTGTGTTGCTGTTGGCAGAGCTCTCTGCTATACGTCCACCTGATCCACCATCTTGTTCGTTCTCCCTTTAATGTATTTTCAAGTAAACTCACTTCCCTTTATCCCTAACTGTCACCATCACACAATTGTAAATCTCTCAAATAATGTTTTTATGACATGGCTCCTCCAGGTGCGAAGGAAATTGGGAAATTGACTATCTTAGCTTTCTGGCTTCTATAGTAGAGGAAGGCAAGGGAAAAGGGGAACTGGAAGTGGATTTTGCCTTCTTGCTGTACAGAGTTTTAAATTTTCATCCACAACTCATGAGCAAAGTTCTTTCTCATTATTGCATCCCAGAGATCTGATATTCCAAAAAACCTATTGCCATTTAGTTGATTCTGACTCACAGTGCCCCTGTGTAGGATTTCTGAGGCTGTAAGTCTTGGCAGGAGCAGAAAACTTCACCTTTCTCCCTCAGAACAGCTGGTGGGTACAACTGCGGACCTGATAGCAGCCCAGCACGTAACCCACTGCTCCACCAGAGCTTGTCTCCCACTCTTGCGTCCCACAGACCCTATGCTCCAGTGATACCTAATGCCTTTAAGTTTCCTGAAAATCCCACAATTTCCCTTACTCAGTCTTGTACCTGCTCATTACCTGAATAGCCTTCTTTGTGAGACAGATTCTTCTCTTATGACTCAACTCAATTGTTGTTCTTTAGTGGCGTATCCCTGACACACAGAGGTACCCCTCTGACCTCCCTGTGCTTGTTTCACACTCCCATTATGGCATTTGCCAGACTTTATTGGATTAACCTTGGACTTGTCTGTCTCCACCAGTCTGTAAATCCTCAAGGGCAGACACCAGGTCCTCCTTGTCTTCCTATCTCTAGAGCTCACTACAGGGCATGAAACCTGCTGAGGGTTCAAGAAATGTGTGTTGGATCGTGACTGGGGAACAGCTAGTCCCTGTAGTTACTGTTGTTTATTTAGTAAATGTTTTGTCAGCATCTTCCAAGTCTGAGGCCCTGTGATAAGTACTTGGGTTTGGATGTAAGATGAGTAAGTCTTCTTCAAAACAAACAGTAGTTTAGCTTAATGAGTAAAACAATGTCTGCCTTGAGTATTGTTGTTGTCATGTGCCGTGGAGTCAGTTCCGACTCATAGTGACCCTGTACAGGGTTTCTGAGGCTGTAAATCTTTATGGGAGCAGAAAGCCTCTTCTTTCTCCTGCAGAACAGCTGGTAGTTTCGAACTGCTGACCGTGAAATTAACAGTCCGATTTGTAACCACTATGCTACCAGAGCTCCTTGAGTATTATGCTCTTTTAAATTCTATCTATATGGAACCAGATTGACAGCAACAACTCAAAAGATTAGATAAGAACCGTAGGTAGGGGGAAGTTGGTGTGTGGTGTTAAGTGCTGTCAAGTAGGTTCTGACCCATAGTGACCCTGTATAGGGTTTCGGAGGAGCGGTTGATGAATTTGAACCCTTGACCTTGCGGTTCAAACTGACCTTGGAGTTGAGTGCTAATTCTACAGCGCCACACCAGGGCGAAGTTAGTTTATGTTAATAGGGGAGAAAGAATTCAGAAAAGGAGAGTGAAGTGGTAGCGCAACTCAAAGAATCTAATCAATGTCAAAAACTGTACATGTAGAAACTTGATGTATGTTTGTGCTGTGTGTGTTCTCAGCAACAACAACGAAATAAACTTAAAAATAAAGAAGAGTAAGAGCCTCAAAAGAATCTCCAGGATCCTTTTGTTTGGGCAAATATGAAACTAGACAAGGTGCCAAGGCAACAGATATAAACTAGGAGTCTCCTCAGCAAACTGGAACATAAGGTCACGCAAATTATATAGCAGCTTCTCTGAAAACAGCAGTGCTGTGGTGACTCATGACCAGTTTGTCAGGCCCTGGTCACTTGCAGGATTGTCGTGCACAGGTCAATTACTCCTCATTAGTGCTTGGGTCATTATTAGTTTCTTCACTGTTATTAGGCATTTAGAAATTCTTCATGAAATTGAATTTTTGAAAGACATTACAAATACAAAAAAAAAACCCCATCAATTAAAAAAATTAATGAGCAGCTAAAATGCTTTCCAACCTTTTTTTTTTTAATTGAGGTAATATTGTTGTTGTTATTTAGTATTGTCAAGTTGGTTCCAACTTATAACGACCCTTTATAGGGTTTCCAAGAAGCAGCTGGTGGGTTTGAGCCGCCAACATTGCAGTTCAAACTGACCTTGCTGTCTAGTGCATTATTCTGCAGCACCACACCAGGACTCCTGAGGTGAAATTACATAGCATAAAATTAACCATTTCTATATTGCACATTTAATATACTCATAATGTGCAACTATCACTTCTATCTAGCTCCCAAACATTTTCTGACTCCCAAAGGATGGAGCCCTGGTGTAAGATAAGCACTGGATTGCTAACTGAAAGGTCAGCAGTTCAAATCCACAAGGCACTTCTTGGAAACCCCATACAGGATGACTATGGGTCAGAACCAACTAGATGGCACTTAACGACAACAACCCAAAGGTGATCCCAGCATCTGACAATCAGTAATCTGCTTTCTGTCTCTATGCATAGTCCTATTCTGGATAACCCACTGAACCTACTGAGCAGAGTCAGTTCTGATTCTGGAGAGTTGATATAAATGAAATCATTTCATATGTAGTCTTTTATGTCTGTCCACATAGGTTCATCCACAATTTACTGAGATTAGTACTTCATTCCTTCCTATGGCTGAATTATATGGAAAACCACATTTTGTTCATCCATTCATCATTTCACAGACATTTGAGTTATCTCCACCTTATGACTACTGTGAATAATGCTGCTATAATCTTTCATGTGCAAGAGTTGGTTTGAATGCCTGTTTTTTGGACATTTTAAGTATATACCGAAGAATAAATAGAATTTCTGTGTCATATGGTATTCCTGGTATGGCATTGTAAGATCAGGACTGAGCTGCAAACCACAAGATCAGCAGTTCAAACCAACCAGCTGCTCCTCAGAAACCCTATACAAAGTCACTATGAGCCAGAACCGACTCAATGGCACTTAACAACAACAACATGATAATTCTTTGTTGAACTTTCTGAGTGGCTGCCAAATTGTTTTCTCTGGTGGCTGTATCATTTTTCAAACTGAAGGAGTCCTGGTGGCACTATAGGCTAAGCACTGGATTGATCACCACAAGGTTGGCGGTTCAAAGTCACCAGCCACTCTGTGGAAGAAAGATGAGACTGCCTGCTCCCATAAAGATTGTCAGCCTTGGAAACCTTGTACAGCGTTATTGTGAGTTGAAATTGACTTGATGGCAGTGAATTTAATTTTGGGGTTTATTGCCATTGTATGAGGGGTCCATGTTTTTTTCACATCCTCAGCAACACTTGTTATTTTTATTTCATTTTATATTTTAAATGATGCCAATCCTAGTGGCTGTACAGTAGAACCTAGTTGTGGTTTTGATTTGCATTTCCCCGATGGCAACTGCTCAGAAGAAAAGCCTGGCCATTTACTTCTGAGTAGTCACAGACACTGAAAATCCTGTGTACAGTTTCACTCTGAAACACATGGGCTTATATAGATTCCACGGTAATAAGGTTAACGACTAATGAAGTTGAGCATCTTTTCATGTATTTTTCAGTCCTTTTTAGATCTTCTCTGGAGAAATGTCTATTCAGATCCTTGGCCCATTTAAAAATTGGGTTGTTTGTCTTTTTGTTGTTGAGTTGTAAGAGTTGTTTTATAGTCACATATATGGTTTCCAAATATTTTCTCCCATCCTGTAGGTTGTCTTTTCACTTTCTTGATGTTTCTTAGTCTTTTGGGATATACTGAAATAGAATTAGTTTGTCTATACTGATGTTATTGTTATTGTATATAGTAGAGTCTGTTCTGACCCATAGTGACTTTTTATAAGGTTTCTGGAAGCAGCTAGTAGGTTTGAACTGATGACGCATGGTTAGCAGGCCAGTGTTTATCCAACAGTACCACACCAATAGTCTCTGTGAAGACTAATAAATGTATATATAATTTCTTGGTACTAATAATAAAGTCTAGTCTATTATCTTTATTGCCTGACATTTGGGTGTGGATCACTTGAGACCATTATGAATAATGACACTATAAAAGTCTTGGTATCATTTCTTTTTTCGAGCTGTTTCTTTGAAGTACATACTCCAAAGTTAAATAACCTGAGTGACAGACATGAGCAGTTTGGTACCTCTTACTTCCAGTTGTCATTGTTGTTGTTGTTAAGTGCCATCCAGTTGTTTCCAACCCATAATGACCCTGTATAGGGTTTCTGAGTGGCTGGTGAGCTTGAACTGCCGACCTTACGGTTCAAACCGACTTTGCAGTCTAGCGCATTAACGCACAGTACTGTCCTAAAAATCACGATGAATTTACAGGGCACAGTCATCAGTTTCAGGCATACCTGTTAATACTTTGCATTACCATCTTTATTTGTAATGGAAGTTTATTATCATTTTATAAAATCCTTGTTTGGCCCAAACAATTAAGTGCTGGCCTACTAATTGAAAGAATGGCTATTCTAATCCACCCAGAGCCACCTTGGAAGAAACGCTGCTTTCAAAAAGTCACAGCCATGAAAACTCCATGGAAGCCTCTGAAACTATTGCTCTGAGATCATTTTCTTATTTTTCAAATTAGAAGTCTTGCTTTATTGAGAAAAAAAAATTAAGCTTTTTATCATAAAAATTGATAACCACACCAGAAGTCAAGCATATTTTGTTCCTTCAACATTTCTAAATATGCACTGTCTTCTGATTTTATACTTGAGAAATAGTTATGATAGCTCTAAAATAATTGGAACTTAGTCACGCCAGTCCCAGGATAGCACTAACAGTTAAGTGCTCAACTACAAACAGCAAGGTTAGTAGTTCAAACCCACACAGAGCATCTAGGAAGACAGAAGTGGAGATCTGCTTCTGAAAGACACAGCCCTGGAAGCCCCATAGAGCAGTGGGGGCCACCAGGAGGTGAAATGGTAACTAACAACAACATCAACAAATTACAGCACCTCAGATCTGTCTCCAGTTAATCTTGAGGTAATCTTTAAACTTTAAACCAAAACTATCCTCAGGAGTCTTCATAAAATCAAACAACCGTTTAGCTTAAACTTAACTAGCAAAGAATGTCTACCTTGAGCATTATGTTCCTTAATGATCTAGTGATGTGGAACCACTTTGACAACAGCAACTTGAAAGATTGGATCAGAATTTAAGGGGCAGTGAGTTAACACTAATGGGAAAGAACAATCAGAAAAGGAAGGTGAGAATGGTTGCATGACTCAAAGAATGTGATCAATATCACTTAATTGTACAAGTAGAAACTACTGGTGATAAGTTTTGCTATGTATATTATATTCTCAATAACAACAAGAAAATAAATCCTTTTTTTTTTTAAAGCACACCCTATAAAGAAGTTCTGCTCTGAGACAAACATATTGATAGGTTGTCATGAGTTGGAATTAACTCAATAGTAATTGATTTTTTAAAAAATTATTATCATTTTAGTGAGGTTATTTTTTATTTGTTTATGTGCTTGCAATTTTAATGGGTAAGGAGGTTGTAAATTGTACTTTGGACAATTTGTGCATTGTGAAAATATTATAATGTAAGTATGCATTTTATAATTATAAGATATGTATCCATTAAATATTTATTGGATTAAAAAGCTTATTAAAATCATATGCAATTAGTTCTGTATTTAGGAGTAGAAAACAGAAGCAGAGCATTAGGGAATTATGGAGACATCTCTTGGAACTTTTCTTCCTAAAGTTGAAGTGCCAAGAGGCTTAGTGATTTCCATTTCAAGGCCAGCCACATCTGTCCCCTTTATAATACACCCCCAGCCAAGTCTCCCCTATGTCTCAGTGTCCAGAAGAATCACGTGGTCTCCCCTGACTGCACAAATGGCAGCTGGAAAGAAATAAAATAGATACAGGTTGCAACCCTCTCCCCGCCAAAATAGGATTTCCTTAACAGAGAGGAACAGTCAAGTAAATATTAGATATCATTGTTGTTGTTGTTAAGTACTGTAGAGTCAGTTCAGATGCATAGTGACTCATGTACAGCAGAACAGAACACTTTCCGGTCCTGCACCATCCTCACAATCATTCCTGTGTTTGAGTCCATTGTTGTAACCAATCTGTCAATGCATCTCGCTGAGCATTTTCTTTTCTAACTGTCACTCCTGGTGTGGCACTGTAGTGGTCTGGCTGTAGGATAAGCACTGGACTGCTAACCACAAAGTCAACGGTTCAAATCCTCCAGCTGTTCCTTGGAAACACTAAACAGAGTCACTATGAGTTGGAATCAACTTGACAGCACTTTAAATCAACAATAACCACTTTACCAAGCATGATATCCTTCTCCAGGGACTGGTCCCTCTTAATAACATGTTTAAAATATGTGAGACAATGTTTGTGATACTCATTTTAGTTTTACTTTGTTTTGTTTTGGGGTTTTGCAGGGTTGGGGTAGGGGGTGGGTCTTACAGGCTGGAACCAATGGGTACATGGCTCCCGAAATCCTAATGGAAGAAGTGAGCTATTCCTATCCTGTGAACTGGTTTGCGGTGGGATGTAGTATTTGTGAACTGGTTGCTGCACAAACACCATTCAAAGATTACAAGGAAAAGATCAGTAAAGAGGAACTAAAGCAAAGAACCCCCTGAGAAAGAGAAGGTCAAATTCCAGTATGATAACTTCACAGGGGAAGCAAAGGATATTTGTAGACTCTTCTTGGCTAAGAAACCAGAGCAACACTTAGAGAGAAGGTAAACTACCACATAGCTGAGATGAGGTCAGCATTATCCACAATGATTTAGGGGATGCTTTGGATGGATGACAAAACTCTGGAATTATATACTATTATATGGTTAGGCGTTTGCACTATTTTCAAATGCTATGAGCACTAGCTACAGAGCAATCTTAAAAAAATATATTTTATTGTGAAAAAATGAGGTAAAAAACAGCATGCCTGAAAAAGAGAAGCAGAAACATATAATTCATATTAGTTGCATAGTTCTAATTCATAGTCATAGTCTTTCATCTTCATGAAGTCATAGTCATAATTTAACAGTGCATAGAATATTTTGAGGAGAATGTACAAAGAATTCATAAGATTCGTTGCCTTTAAGGAAAGAAAATAAGGGCTATACACTCTTTCTGTCTTTTGAACTTTGCACCATGTGAATAAATTATCTATTAAAAAATCAAGTTAAGAGAACAAACAAGATGGCAGATCAGGTGGAAGTGCAGTGAGGAGCTTCGTCAGCAACAACACAGAATACTGGACCAAGCAGGATCAGGGGATGATGCCAGAACTCTGAACCACAGATAAAGGAATATTTACAAAATTGGAATGCTTACAGTCAGTGGAATTTATAGCAGAAGCAAGAAGTCCTGTGCTTCCTAATCCAAGGCACTCAACTGCTCCCTGAGCGGCCATCTTGGGCGAGACCAAACCAGGGAAGGATCAGAGCAGCCACAGATGCCTGACAGAACTGTGGAGATAAAGGTGTGGACATTCTTTTTTTCATATATGTTTATTGGCCTCTTGCTGTATGTGCACCTCTATTCTGTTGACTAGAGGGGGTGCCTTAGTGAGTGGACACCCCACCCTCACCCCCGGAGAGTTCTGCTACGCATACACACAGATCTCAAAATTTAAAGTGACAGTTTCCACTTAAAACCAAATGTCATTGACCCACAACATCATACCAGGACTCCACTCATGAAGATAGTAACTCTAAATACCGACAACAAGTATCAGTGCTAGCCCCACTGTACACAGGGTAGATAGAGAAAGGCAACTTAGACATTGGCTACCTAAAATGAGGGGGCAATAAAGGCCCAAAGTGACTGGCTTACAAAGTTTCAAGAGGGAGTTTAATTTAAGAATGTGTGGGGGAATCCTCACTGAATAGATGTCATCTTGTCTAGATGGGTTTGATTAAAAGAGTTGGGGATAAGATTCCTATGATTAAATAGTGAGTAATTG
>NW_006408654.1:1662539-1674640 GCF_000296735.1 Chrysochloris asiatica
AACATCTTCATAAAATTCCATCATCTGTCAACAGATGATGTTGCCAACTGTGTTAGGTACTATACTGTTGAAATTAATTTTGAGGAAAGCCAAGTCTTGTTGTTAAGATAATTTTTTTCATCAAAAATATGAAATATTTTGAAACATATTTACAAATATTACACGCATACTCATATATATATATATATAGTACATAGGGGGCACAGTCATAGAAACTACTTAGATGTGAGGACTGAACTACTGGACTTGAAGCCTAAGGATCATAGTCTTGGGGAACTTCTAGGTCAGTTGGCAAAAGAGAGTTCATAAAGATAATATTCTATATCCTAGTCTGGTGAGTAATGTCTGGGTTCTTAAAATCTTGCGAGCAACTATCTAAGCAGTAAGTATTGGTGTCTTCCTGCCTGGAGCAAAAGAGAACGAAGAAAACTAAAGAAGTGATTATTCCAAAGGGCTAATGGCCAGCATGAACCACAGCTTTCTCTAGCCTGAGACCTAATTCGTGCCTGGTTATAAGAACTAGTTGGTGCATGGTTACCACTACCATCCATGCTGACCAGAACCACAATAGAAGATATGAGTTAAAATGGGTAAAAATGTAGAACAAAATACAAATTTTTAAAAAAAACACCAGACTAACAAATCTAAAAGAGATTGGAAGAACCCCTAAGAGTAGATACTACCCTAAAACAACCTTCTAACTTGAAACTGAAGACATTCCTGGAGGCTACCTCTCAGCCAATAGATGGGCCTATAAAATAAGCAATAATACCCATGAAAAATATGTTCATTAGTACAATCAACTATATAGATGAAAAGGGCAACTTTTGCCCAAAACTAAAGATGAGAAGGCAGGGAGGGACAGGGAAACAGATGACTGTAAACTGGGAATTTAGGAAGACAATGGTGGAAGTGCTGACACACTGTGGGATTGCAACCAATGTTACAGAAAACTGATGTATGAATTACTGATTACAAAGTTAATGTGCTATGCAAACTTTCACCTAAAACCAAATAAAAATGTTTTTAAAAGGAGATGAAATGTGCTGGAAGTCATAGCCAGATCTATAGGACAAAAAAAGGAAACTAAAAGACATCCACATTGGCAAAGAAGAAGCAAAATTATCTGTATTTGCAGATGATGTGATCTTATATATAGAAAATCCTGAAGACTCAGCAAGAAAATTACTGGAACGAATTGAAAGTTTCATCAAAGTGGAAAGGTATACCATTCAGATTTATTTACATTAACAAAAAGAACTCTGAAAAAGAAATCAGGAAAACAATACCATTTATAAAAGATGAAATAGTTAGGAATAAACCTAACCAAAGAAACAAAAGACCTATACAAAAAAAAACCCCAACAAAACACTAATCCAAAAAACCAAGAGACTTACATAAGCAGAAGAATATATCATGTTCATGGATAGGAAGACTTAACATTGTGAAAATGTCAATATTACCCAAAGCAATCTACAGATACAATGCAATCCCAATTCAGATTCTGGGGTCCTGGTGTGGCACTGTGGGCTAATGTGTCAGACTACAAAGTCGTTTGAACTGCAAGGTTGGTGGTACAAGCTCACCATCTGCTCCTTGGAAACTCTATATAGGATCGCTATGGGTCAGAATCAACTCAACAGCACTTAACAACAACATACAGATTCCAACAATACTCTTGAAAGATCTGGAGAAACTAATCACCAACATATATGGAAAGGAATGAGACCCTGGTTAAGTGAAGCACTACTAAATAAGAACAAGGTAGGAGACCTCACAATTCAAAACAGTCTGGTACTCATACAACGAAATACACATAGAGCAATGGAATAGAAATGAAAACCTACTAGTAAATTTACCCACATATGAACAGTTGATCTTTGACAAATGGCCAAAATGCATTAACTGGGGAAGAGATAGTCTATCAGATGGTGCTGGTAAACATGGAAATCCATGTGCAGGAAAATGCAACAGGATCCATATCTCACACCATATATAAAAACAAGCTCAAGATGAGTTGTGGTGCAGTGAATTATTTATTTCCTCTACCCCATAGTGGAGTCCTGGTGTGGCGCTATGGGTTAATGTGCTAGACTGCAAAGTCAGTTTGAACCACAAGATCAGTGGGACAAGCTCTCCAGCTACTCCTCGGAAACCCTATACAGGGTTGCTATGGTTTGGAATCAACTCAACAGCACTTAACAACAAACAACCCATAGTATTTGTAAACTCCCACCAAGTGACTTTCTCCTGATGAGTCTGGGAAAGAAAAGCCAGGGGGGAAATACCAATAGAATATATGATTCAGTTGGGAATGACTGTTTACATTGTGGTTGGTCAATTTTGCCATCTGACTGGGTTTAAAATGAGCCATCTCAGAAAGTGAAGAAAAGAATCTCATTACCATACAGAAGAAAAGTCAGGAGTGGAGTATATCCTTTGGACCCCGAGATTCCTATGCATTAAATCTCCCTAAGCCAAGGACAGAAAGCTGTGACACAGGAGGAGTGGCAGATGAGCAGCAGCAGAACCAAGAGCCAAAGCATCAGACAGTGGTGGCCCTCCCAGTCCATGGGACAAGTAAAGCTGAGTACATTTGGGGCAAGAAGCTTGCTTGCAGAGTGGGGTACTTCCAAACAATTAATTTGGAGAGCTAGGTTTGCTGACCCATGGAGCTAGAGCCAAGGTGTATGGTGGGGTGTTATGTCCTATGGACATTTACCAGCAGCCCTAAAAGAGTTGTGTAACATTGCCAGGGCAAAACAGAGGATGGGTCAATGGGCGGAGGGCCCAAAAGACACCAGCCTGCAGGCATGGAAGAGGAGAGGCTGTCCTGACTGGAAGACCATGTCTGACACTGAATTGTAACCTGTTAGCTTCCCCAGTAAACCCTACAACTGAAAGTATGGTGTCTGCTCCTTGGAAACCCTGTACAGGGTCACTATGAGTCAGAGCCAACTCGATGGCACTTACTAGCAACAAAAGAGTTGGAACTGATTCAACAGCACACAAGAACAACAACTGATGAGACATAATGTGTGTCATAGGAAGGATGGTTGTTGTTTGCTGCATGGATAAGACCTAGATGTAAAATCTAAAACCTAAAAAGATCATCAGTGAAAAAATGGGAACAAACTTGTTATTTGATGCTGTCAAATTGGTTTCAACTCCTGACAATCCTAAGCACAACATAAACACTGCCTGGTCCTGCACCAGCCTCACAATTGTTGCTGTCTGAGCACACTGTTGCTGCTCTTGTGTCAATCCAACTTGTTGGGAGTCGTACTCTTTTTCATTGATGCTCCACTTTCCCAAGCATGGTGTCCTTCTCCAGGGATGAGTCCCTCCTGACAACATACCCAAAGTACAAGAAATGAAGTCTCGTTGTCCTGGCTTCTAAGAAGCATTTTGGTTGTATTTCTTCCAACACTGATTTGTTTGCTCTTCTGGCAGTTCATAGGACTTTTAATATCTTTCAGCAACACCATAACACATTGATTCTTCTACATTCTTCCTTATTCATTGTCCAACTTTCACATGCATATGAGACTATTGAAAATACCATGGCTTGTTCAGGTGCACCTTAGTCCTGAAACTGGCATCTTTGCTCTTGAACACTTTAAAGAGGTCTTTTGCAGAAGAATTGCCTTTTGATTTCCTGACTGCTATTTCCATGAGCATTCATTATGGATCCAAGCACAATGAAGTCTTATGCAATTTCAATAATTTCTCTGTTGATCATGATGTTGTTTACTGGCCTGTTTGTGAAGATTTTTGTTTTCTTTACATTGATGTGCAAACCAAGGCTGTAGTTGTTTATCTTCATCAGTAAGTATTTCAAGTTCTCTTCACTTCTAGCAAGCGAATTTGTGTCATCTGCATATTGCAGGTTGTTAATAAGTCTTTCTCCAATCCTGATGCCACATTCTTCTTCATATAATTCAACTTCTTGAATTCTTGGCTCCTCATATAAATGTAATTAGTGAAAGGATACAAGCCAGAGGCACAGCTTTCCTGATTTTAAAACACTTCTTATCCCTTATTCTGTTCTAACAATGGCCTCTTCATCTATGTACAGGTTCATGAGCACAATTACCTGTTCTGGAATATCCATTCTTCACAACTTTATGTACAGTTTGTTATGATCCATACAATTGAATGCCTTTACATAGTCAATACAGCACAAGTCTACTCTCTGCTTTCAGTCAAGATCCATCTTGTGTCAGCAATAATATCCCTCATCTAATGCCATTTTCGGACTCCAGCAAGATTTTCTAGCAGCCATCAATGTACCACTACAATTGTTTTAAAATAATCTTCAGCAAAATGTCACTTGCATGTGATATTGTTATTGTTCAATGATTCCTGTACCCTATTGGGACACCTTTCTTTGGAATGGGCAAATTTGGATTCATCTTGGCATAGATGAATGTCTCTAGTACTGCATCAGTATGTTGAAACATGTCAATTTGTATTCCACCAATTCCTAGAAACTTGGTTTTTGTTAATACCTTCAGTGCTATTTAGATTTCTTCCTTCAACACTGATTCTTGATCCTACACTACCTCTTAAAACATCAACCAATTCTTACAGAGACTCTGTGTATTCCTTCCATCTTCTTTTGATGTTTCAGTGTCATTCAATAGTTTATTCATTTGTTACTGTTGTTTGTCTTTGAGTCAGTTCTAACTCATAATTACCTAGGCACAAGAGAACCAAATACTGCCTAGTCCTGTGCAATCCTCACAATCCTTGTTAAGCTTGAGCTCATTGCTGCTGTCACTGTGCTAATCCATCTTGTTGGGGCTTTTTCCCTTTTTCACTGACACGCTACTTTAGCAAGCATGATGTTCTTCCCCAGGGACTGATAACATGTCTGAAGTATGAGAGAAGAAATTTCAATGTCCTGGCTTCTAAAGAAACATTCAGACGGTACTTTTTCCAACACATATTTGTTTGTTCTTCTATCAGACCACTTTTAATATTCTTCTCCAACACCATAACTCAAATGCGTCAATTTTTCTACAGTCTTCCTTATTCACTGTTCCACTTTCACATGCATATGAAGCTATTGAAAATACCGCTGATGATACATGGACAGGATTGCAATGAAGCAACATATATAACATGCTGAATGTAAGACTGATGATATGCTCTGTAAACCTTCACTCATTCACAATAAAATGTTCAAAACTGAAAAAGAAAGCAAATAACATGCTGTGGGTCTGGCACACCTTAGTACTTAAACTGACATGTGTATTTCTGAACACTTTAAAGAGGTGTGGTGCAGTGTGTCATTTGATTTCTTGACTGCTGCTTCCATACGTGTTGATAGTGAATCCTAGCAAAATTAAATCTTGATCAACTTCAATCTTTTCTCTATTTAACATTATGTTAATTATTGGGGAGGATTTTTGTTTTCTTTACATTTAGATACAATCCATACTGAAGGCTGTGCTCTTTGATCTTCATCAGTAAGTATTTTAAGTCCTCTTCACTTTCAGCAAGCAAGGTTGTAACATCTGCATATTGCAAGTTGTTAATGAATTTCCCTCCAATCTTGATGCCACATTCTTATTCATATAATCCAGATTCTTGGATTATTTGCTCAGTTTACAGATTGAATAAGTATGGTAAAAGAATGCAATCTTAAAACATGACTTTCCTAATTTTATACCATTCAGTGTTCTTGGAACATTCATGGAAGCAGCAGTCAAGAAATCAAATGACATATTGCATTAGGCAAATCTGCTGCACAAGAGCTTTAAAGTGTTGAAGAGCAAAGATGTCAGCTTGAAGACTAAGGTGTGCCTGACCCAAGCCATGGTATTTTAAATAACCTCATATGGATGCAAAAGCTGGACAGTGAATAAGGAAGACTGTAGAAGAATTGATGCATTTGAGTTATGGTGTTAGAGGAGAATATTGAAAGTGCCTTGGGCTGCCAAAAGAACCAACAGATTTGTTCTGGAAGAAGTGCAGCCAGAGTGTTCCCTAGAGCCCAAGATGGCTAAACTTCATCTCTCATACTTTGGACATATTGTCAGGAGGTACCAGTCACTTGAGAAGGATATCATGTTTGGTAAGGTGGAGAGTCAGAGAAAAAGAGGAAGACCCTCAATGAGATGGATTGGCCAAGTGGCAGCATCGATGGACTCAAGCCCAGGACCATGCAGTATTTCTTTCTGCTGTGCATAAGGTTGCTATGGGTTGGTACCAACTCAATGGCACCTAACAACAATAACAACAATGCAGGGGGCAACGTTATGAAAATTTTTTAGACACAACCAAATACCTTGAGGAAATAGGTCGCTGGGCTCAGAAACATTGACTCAGGGTATATCAATGTTATTTGGTCTAACATTCTATAAAGACAATGTTCTACATCCCACTTTTGTCAGCAAACATTTAAAGTGCAACTATTGGTCTCTCTCTTTCTGAAACAAAGAGTGAAGAAAACCAAAAACCCAAGGAAACAATTAACCCAATGGACTAATGATGAACCATGTGAGCATCTATCTCCCTGAGTTTGACACAAGAAGAACTAAATGGTACCTGACTACCACTACCAAATGTTCTGAAAGGGATAACATTAAATGGGCCTGAATAGAGTGAAAGAAAAATGTAGAACAAAACTCAAAACATAAAAAAAGATGAGGCTTTCTGGTCCAATAGAGACTGGTGGAATTCCTAAGACAATGGCCCTTTGTTACCCTTCAGATCTGAAACTAAATTCACCTTCATGGCTCACTTTTCAGCCAAACAATAGACAGATTTATTTGGGGAACAATAACATTAGGGAGGTACACACACCTTAGAACAATCAACCATTTGAGATTAAAAGGGCAACATTTATGTAAGCACAGTGTTCTGAAGGGTAAGAAAGAAGAAGGAATGGAAACAGAAAACAGGGAGGAAGTGTGATGAGTGATGTCATAGTGTAGGGATAGCAGTCAATGACATGAAACAAAATGTGTATGAATTGTTGAATGAACAGCTGATTTACTCTGTAAATCTTCACCCAGTTCATCATGTTTTTTTTAAAAGGTGAAATAAGTTCAAAATATATCATGTATTAGTACCTCATTCCTCTTTATTGCTATTATTTCATTGTATAGATGTACTACATTTTATTTATCTATTTATCAGTTAGTGAAGATTTTGATTTTTTCCACTTTGGAGATATTATAAATAATATGAACATTTGTATTCAAGTTTTTGTTTGGGCATGTTTTCATTTCTCTTGGGTTGATACCTAGGATTAGAGTTCTTGGATCATGTGGTACCTTTTGTGGAACAAATTACTCTTAAAATTTCCAAAGCAGTTACCATTGGAGACTCGCATAAGACTGCCTTCACTCAAAATGTATGAGTAATCTCAAGAGACTTAAACTTACAATTGTTTACTTGATATATTGAAACAACAGCAACAAAATTTGAATTCGTTTTTCCTAGTTGTCCAAGTTTGACAGAAAACCAAATGGAATGTTTTGAAATTAGATGAAACTCTACATTTATGTGGAAGTAAATACAAGAATTGATTTACCTATGTAGACTCCCAGCCATGTATTAGTAATAGTAGATTAAGCTATGTTATGATAACCAGCAAACCCCAAAGTCTCAATGAAAACAACAATGTTTATTTCTCATTCATACAAAGTCAAGTATGGGTTCAGTAACTCTCTAGAGTATCTTCCTTCCATGCAGGGACTCAGAGATCCAGGCTGCTTTGGGACTGTGACTTCTGGTTGCTCTACCAAGAAGGGAGAATTATGGGACATTCTTATGTCCCTGGTGGTACCAATGGTTAAGTGTTTAACCAAAAGGTTGGCAGTTTGAATGTACGCAGTGCTTCCTTGAAACAAAGTCTTCATGATTTATTTCCACTGACAACCCTATGGAGCATAATTCTACTCGGACACACATGGGGTTGTTATGAATCAGAATGGATCTAATGGTAATTGATATGGGGCATTTTGCTGCCTTGGGCAGGAACTGATACACTTCATACATCACTTCTGTTCACAGAGTGTTGGCCAAAACTCATCTGGGGTCCTGCCTAGTTGTGAGAGAGCTGGCTAGTGCTATCTTCTGTGTGCCTAGAGAGCGAGGAGAACAAGATGTGTGGTGAACACTGACAATCTACTGTCCTGGGTCTCAAGTTGTAATTGTATCAGAGAGCACGTGAACAGTGGCAGTTGGTGGTGGAATGTGTCTCTTTAGATGACTTCGGAAGAAACACCACCCACTTGGATGCCTCAATTCACATGTATGAATTGCAAATGTATCTCAATACTTATTATTAGTGTTGTTATTGACACTGTTGACATGTCAGATGTGTTGCTCTATACATATATAGCATTGGACATTGCAATCATCTTTCCATCAACAGTTTATGACTGTCGTTATGGGCATCATATTGTTTGACCACTACCTGTTCCTGTTTTTTGTTTTACCTTTTAGCTCTACACTTGAAAAAGCATATTTTGGGTTTATAAAATGAAATATTGACAAACTTCTTCAGGAAAATGCTACCTTAAAGCGCTGGATCTTTGCCTGACACAGCTTCATCAAGCAAGGCCTTTTTATAAAGCATCTGCTGTTATGACTGTTTTGAATAAAACTGTTTACAACATTAGAGAAGAGGCATATAAAAAACAGCTGGTCCGTGAAAGAGAAAACCTTCCAACATTTTTATTACAACTCTTTGTATCTTAAAAAAAAATTCATTGGAGAAAGAATGTTTGATAAATGTAGTTCATGCCCTCCAAAACCTAGACAAATGTCTAGAGAGCACATTAACACAGCCAAGGGCTCATTGGTCCCTCCCTGGTACATTCACCAGCATGTGAGGCAAATTAAAAACCCCTCTCCTTCTTTAGACATCACTAGAGGGAATGTCATTCTTTGAATTTATAAGTCTGTAAGCCAGTTTTGCAAAAAAGCCAAAAACTCTCCTAAGCAACTCACAGGGATTCCAGACAGGAACAACTGTGGTGATTTCCAAAAGACCAAAAGGTGAAGGGCCACAAGACACTTGTACAAGCTTTAATCCTTCAGTGTAGAAGGAAACCAGCAAATAACCATGCAAGTCTCTGATTTAACTGAGTCTCGAACACAATTTCATGCCAATGCCCACTGTTCTTGGGCAACCAAATCTCACAGTTTGGACTTCATATGTGTGTTGTTGTTGTTGTTATTAAATGCCATCTAATTGACTCATAGGATTTCTGAGGAGCAGCTGGTGGATTTGAACTGCCCACCTTTCAGTAACATTCCAATGCTTATCTATCTATTCTACAGAGCCACATCAGGATTCCATTTAGGAGACCAGAAGTCCAAATTTACTGTGGCACTATAGAATATGCACTGGACTGCTAACTGCAAGGTTGGTGGTTTAAACCCACCAACTTCTCCTTGAAAACCCTATACAGGGTCGTTATGAGTCTGAATCAACTGAACAGCACTTAACAGCAACATTCTAGGGGAAGGATTTTTCTCCTTGTTTGGCTCTAGGGTAGGGGTAGGGAATCTTTTATTCTGTTAAAATTTATAACATCATTCATGGGCCATACAAAATTATCAAATTTAAAAATTAGGTTGCTGTTCTTTGTCCTGCCGTGGCACTGTAAGGTATGCACTTGGCCATAAGGTCGGTTTGAACTGCATGGTTGTTGGTTCAAACTCACCAGCCATTCCTCAGAAACTCTGTATAGGATCGCAATGAGTCAGAACTGACTTGACAGCACTTAACAACAACAATGTAATGACTGAAACTGGGATTGCCTTGATAGGACCTTATACAGCTCATGGGTTGGACATGCCCCACCTATGCTCTAGGGGAATGTTTTTGTCTGTTTTCAGCTTCTGTTCCTCGGTTCCTTGATAATCTCCATGCAGCATCAATCTTCTTCCATTTATCCTTACTTGATTCTGTGTCTAAACTGTTCCTTTTGTATCTCAAGAATGACTCACTTAAAGAGTCCTGGGTGTATGGTAGTTAACGCTCAGCTGCTAACCAAAACTTTGGTGTTTTGAAGCCACCATGGAGAATGATGTGGCAGTCTGCTTCCGTAAGGATTTGCAGTCTTGGGGACCCTATGGGGCAATTCTGTTCTGTCCTATAAGGTTGCTATGAGCTGAAATTCAACTGATGGCAATTAGTGGGCTTTTTGTCCCTCAAATATGATGTGGAAATTAGGACATTTCCAGGAAAACAGAAATTTAAGGATTTTTTTTAATGACAAGACCAACTTTAAAAATAATACTAAAGCATGCTCTTTGAACTGAGAACCAACAACAGCAGATAACAACAACCTGAGATTAACACACATGACATCACCCAGAACTCAATCCAGATATACAAGTATTCCAAGTAAAACAAACTTACAAGACTGAATATAGAGAACAAAGACAATCAATTTATAATGAAGTTGGCTACAAAGCAAAAAGAGGGAATAGTATAGCTACAGAGCATCCAAATGGCTAGGAAGTCAAGTAGATTTCAAAATAAAAACAAATTGTTTTAAATAGGAAAAAATAATAAATTACAAGGTAATCTCAAAGAAAAAAAATACATATACCTGCATATCAAAATTTTAAAAAGACGAAAACCAGAAAGATGTAGTAAACATTAAAGCTGTTGTTGTTAAATGCCGTCAAGTCAGTTCCGACCCATAGCAACTGTTTAGAGGGTTTCCAAGGAGTGACTGGTGAGCTTGAACCACCAACCTTGCAGTTCAAACTGACTTTGCAGTCTAGCGCATTAACCCACAGCACTTAAATAACATACAAAATTATCAGCTTAAAATTAAGACCTTGTGTGGCACTTCAGGATAATGCGCTGGATCACAAGTTCACTTTGAGCTGCAATGTTGACAGTTCAAACCCATCAGCCACTCCTCAGAAACCCTATACAGTGTCACTATGAGTCAGAAGTAACTCGACAGTCCTTAACAACAACAGAACTACAACAGAACGGAAAAAAAAATGGGGGGAAAGTCCCACAAACAAAATGAACTCAGAACACAAAGTTATATGGGACAAAGAAACCAGCAGCACCACAGATAAATATATAGCAAAATGACAGCAATCAATTCATACCTATCAATAATTGCACTAAAGATAAATGGATTAAATGTACCAGACAAGAAAGAGAGAGAGCAAAATGGATGAGAAAATAGGATCATTCAATCAGCTGACTACAAGAGACTAAAAGTATTTACCCATGAACAAACAAGATGGTGGATCAGATGGATGTGCAGTGAGGAGCTCTGTAAGCAACAACACAGAATACCAGACCAAGCAGGCTCAGTGGTTGGTGCCAGAACTCTGAACCACATATAAAGGAATATTTAGAAGCTTGGAAGGCTTACAGCTAGGGGAATTTGTAGCAGAAGCAAGAAATCCATTGCTTTCTAATTCAAGATGCTCAGTTGCTCCTGGAGCCACCATCTTGGACAAGACCAGGTGGGGGAAGGATCAGAGCAGCCACGGACACCTGACAGAAGCACGGATATAAAAGTGTTGCCTTTTTTTTTTTTTTGGTATCTGTTCATTTGTCTCTGCTGTCTGCATACCTCCATTCGGGTAACTAGAGGGGGTGCCTGAGTGAGGGACATCCTGCCCCCACCCCTGGAGGGTTCTACTGTGTATGCACACAGATCTCCTCAAAATTTAAAGTGACAGTTTCCACTTAAAACAAAACGTCCACAGCTGGCCCTAAACTATTTATCACTAGGAAGAAGGCCTGAACGGGGGTTGTGGAGCGAGACAGGCAGACTAAAAAGAAAAAGGCCGAAAATTAAATCCTGAGTTATGTTACAATGACCAACAGTGGCATCTTGAAATTACTCAGGAAGAAGAGTGAAAGGGAAGCCAATCTCCTGTCACATCTACTTGGAGGCAATCAGAAAGCATAAAAAGTACCAAAATACATACCCATCTAAGTATTAAGGCCACTAATAACTCGTGAGTACACCCAAAAAACAGAAGCAGACAACCATATCAGCACATGTCTAGAAACGAGATAAAGTGACTGAGGCAAATGAGCTGGAAGTAAACCTACACTCCATACTGAAAGATGGGCAGGCTTTGGAAAT
>NW_006408654.1:1676048-1677245 GCF_000296735.1 Chrysochloris asiatica
AATAGACACTTGAGTGGGACAGGAAGGAATGTTGGGAAACATGATTAGAGAAAACTTGTAAGCCTGTCTTCAGCCTATAACTGATTGGAATACCTAAAGGAGGTTCTAGTGAAATAGGCCTCTTGCAAAGCCTTTATAAAGTATAGGACACTAGGTGGAATCCTGAGTCCCTTCCAGAACCTTATGAGGTGGCACATTTCCACTAGAAAGGACAAACAGACCAGCTTGGAACAAATACAGTGACAGAAGATACCTCTTCAAAGAAAGATCATCAGGAAAACCCCCCCAAAAAATGTAAGCATGACTGGCTACTACAAGAATAAGCAAGCTGTTCACCAGGAACCTATCAAGGCAAGCAATCACATTATTTCAGGACAAACTCCCCTCTAAGACTGCAACTCAAAGGGAACACACAAAAAAGCATGTAAGCTTGCTGGCAACCACATTGGTCTACTAGTGAGTTGAAGAGGGGGAAAGGCAGCAATGAAAAAATGGGCTGAGTTCAACCACAGTCCATTGACTTCCATTGACCTGGAGATGAGAGAGAGAAGACAAAGCGCTAGTTGGTCCAAAGTGTGGTGAGACCTGAGGACACTTGAGCCCATGGACAAGGACATAGGCACAGAGGGCTAGAGATGAGAGTGAAGCATCCAACTAATATGAAGTGAGGGGAGATGCACAAGAACACCCAAACTTGCAGATAGTACCCATTTGACATAGCCTTGATGGCTCGATAATCAGAACTCAACTAGAGGAAGATTACACACAAAAAAAATTATTATTTTTTTTAAATAAAGGAAACAAGGGTTAATTGCTACACTTTTATGAACCTGACCTATACTCAGAGATATAGTTACTCTAAATACCAACAGAGAGGGAAGGAGTCTTCACATCAACTATCAATGCTATCCCCTCTGTACACAGGGTAGATAGGGACGGGCAACTTAGACATTGGCTACCTAAAATGAGAGGGCAATAAAGGCACAAAATGACTGGCTTACAAGGTTTCAAGACGGAGTTAAAAAATATGGGGGAAAGAAAGAGTTCCCAGTAAATAGATTTCATCTTGTCTAGAAGGGTCTGTTGAAAAAAGATTGGGGTAAAATTCGTATGATTTAATAGTGAATAATTGTTATCATGACTAATTGCGACTGCCACAATTGTAAAGGTAGAAGTTTTGTAACAAAAACAGGGGAG
>NW_006408654.1:1678630-1699651 GCF_000296735.1 Chrysochloris asiatica
GGTACCGACTCAATGGCACCTAACAAGAACAACGAAGAGACTACACACATGGTAACATGGGTAGCAGGGCATGCATCATTCAACAAGAAGAAAGTTAGCAGAAGACAGCTAGTGAGAGACACAGGGAGGAATGCAATCGTTAAAGTGAATAGAGGTAAATATGTTAACTGTTGATGTGTGGATGGGATTGCAATTGTAATGAAGCAAAGTATGTGATTTGTTTAATGTAAAACTGATGATCTGCTCATAAACGTCACTCAATTCACAATAAAAAGTGAAAAAAAAGAAAACCCTTATGGAACACAGCAGTCAGATCTCCAACCAGAACTGGGCAGTATTTTGTTCTGTTGTACATGTGGTCACCATAGAGTAGGGGCTTACTAGACATTAATTTACACTTTGACCTTGGGAGGAATGTCTGTAGGCAGCACCTCATGGCACCAGGTTCCAATCGAACTTCCTCATTCTCTGTGAATCAAATCATCCTGGGGTTCATTCTTAATCTGTTATTGTAGTTGTTAGGTGTCGCTGAGTTGCTTTCAACTCTTATCAATCCAAGGTGACAAAGCAGAGTAAGGAATCCTCTGTGCCATGAGGGCTCCTTAGGAAAGATTAATTTCTATTAAGGTTGATTCATAATAGAAACCAACTTCTTCCAGAAGGAAGACATTATTTGCTCATACCAGAAAATCTATTCACATATAAGAAAGAAAGAAAAAACTCTTTTGAATCTCATGCCATAAAACAAACCCCTTTGTATTTCTCTTAAGCCTAGACTTCAGAAGAACCTAGAGTAGAATGGTAGGCAGACCCTAAGATGGTTCCAAATGATCTCCTCCCCCTGGCGTTTGTGCAACCATGTAATTGCATTACCTCAATGCGGGTTGGACTTGTGCCTTGCATCCGATAAACAGAACGCAACAGAAATGATGACACATCCCTTCCAAGATAAGCTGATAGAAGGACTATGGTTTCTGTCTTAGGTGCTCTCTCCACCTCTGTCCCTCTGTCTGTCTCTTTGTCTCCGATCACTTACCCTAGGGAAAGTCAGCTGCCTTGTCCTAAGAAAGGAAAGGAGTCCTGCCAATTACCATGTGAATGAGCTTGGAAGTAGATTCCTCCAACACAGTTTAACCTTCAGATGAGACCACGGCCCTGGTCAACAGCTTGACTGCAACTTCATGAGAGACCTTGAGCCAGAGTTTCCCCTTAAGCCACATCCAAATTTCTAACCCACAGAAACTAGTATTTTTGTTTGAAACCACTAAGTTTTGTGGTTATGTGTTATTTAGATAACAAATACAAGCGGTTATACAGTTTGAACATATTTTTCTCCTTATCCGAAGGTAGATGCTGGAGTAATTTCTAGCAGAATAATAATCATATTACTTGAGCACTAAATGTATGCTCATTCATGTTATTATAAATTATTTAAAAAATTTTTTGTCTTTAAAAAAATACCTCCAAGATGATTGTGACAGTGAGGCAGGGGAAAGAGGGCTCCTAGAAATCATATCCCATGAAGAGCTAGGAGATGTGAGTGCTGGCTTCGAAACTGTGAGTGGGTTCATGGGGAACAGAGGTACACATGACTGAAAGTTAGACGAAGCAGGGTCTAGCCCCGTGGCATTTTCCTGGGAAACTTTCTAGTGCTGAAAACAGCCATAAAACACTAAGAATAAAAGACATGCCAACTACTTGATTCTTTAAAACTTACATCTGCATGTGAAATTTGTTTGCAATGAAACTGGTACTGTCTGTATAGGGTGGAATTGTGGGTGATATTAGGCTATCATTTATAGAAAATTATTCCTATGTCATTATCCAAATTATTTTGTTGTTGTTAAGAGCCATGGAGTCAGTTCCAACTCACAGAAACCCTATAAAGGGTTTCCAAGGAGCGGCTGGTGAGTTTGAACTGCTGACCTTGTGCTTTATCCCACAGCGCCACACCATGCTGCATATTTTGTGTTCTTAAAACATGTCCTATTTGGTTTACCAGCTGTATCTCAAGCTGTTAATCTTCTTTCTTTACAGAGAAAAGTCTGGTAGTCCCAGGAAAACCCTTTCTTCAAAACCATCAACTTTCCTTGCCTGGAAGCAAGTCTTGTTGAACCCCCATATGCACCAGACCCATCTGTGGTTTATGCCAAAGACATTGCTGACATCTCTGAGGTTCTGGAAGATGATTTTGATGACAAATATAAGAAGGTCATCCAAAGATTTGCAACAGGTGCTGTCCCCATAATATGGTAGGAAGATATTATGGAAACAGGACTATTTGAAGAACTCAAGGACCCCAACAGGCCCACAGGTTTGTTTGTTATTGTAAATTGTGCTCATTACCAGATGGGCAGCAAGAGTCTTGGCTAACATGATCCTCCAGTGTTCCAACACTTGAGAAATCTGATGAATGAAGTCTTATCAATCAGGAGAAGTATTTCTTTCAAAGAGTAGGCAAACTCACCATTAGGACAAGTATACTTTTATTTCCTTCTCTCTTGTTTTTTATAAATACAGATTGAGCCTAAATTCTCAGTGAGAAAGGGGAAAAGGAACACTTAGGTTTATTTTGATAAGCTAAAAGCTTCAGCCCTCCACCATTGAGTCCCTGTGAATTACGCAAAGTCCTAGGAACAGAGAATGGAACTTTGTGGTGTACTCAGAAAATGAGCATTTGCAATTCTTAGTAAATAATCATTTTAGTTTTTTTTTGTTTATATCTTCTCTTCCCTTCATCTGTTAGTATTTTTCTGGTTCTATACTTATAATAAGAATTCTGAAGCTGTAAGCTAATGTTTGATGGTCTTCCTGTGGGGAAAAAAAAAGTGAAATGTAATATTTTGGCATTTCAGGTTACAGAATAATTTTCGATTTCACTGACAAGTCTGTTTTTAATTTTTATAAAAATAATTCACTATTATAAAGTTGAAGTATTTTAAGTGTAAATATGTTGGAAGTGCATTAAGTGCTCTGCAAGTTGATTTAAGTAGCATGCTACAAAGTGCCTACACATAGAATTCTATATTTTAGCAGTCCCCAGACTTTGCTGTACTTTGGAATCACATAGTATCCTAGTTACTTAGTGCTACCATAACAAAAATACCACAAGTGGGTGTCTTTTGAATTTATTTTTTCACTGTTCTGGAGACTAGAAGCCTGCATTCAGGGTAACAGCAAGGCTAGACCCTTCTCTCTGTCAGCTCTAGGCGAAGGTCATTTTTCCTTTTGGTTTTTGGCGTCTAATTCCTTGACTGCTTGTAGATATATCTTCACATGGTATCTGTGTTCCCCTCATGTGTGTTTCTATAGGTCTGTTCTGCCCTTATCATATGATGTCACTCACATGAAGTAGACTTAGGATCCATCCTGCTTAGATATGTGTTCATTAACATAACAAAAGAACATAGCTATTTCCAAACAGGTGGAATTCACAGATACAGGGGTTAACATATATATTTTGTGGAGGCGGGGTGGGGAGGGGAACACAACTCAATCCATGACAACTAAGGAGCTTTAAAAAATACTAATGCCTGGAATATGCCCTGAGTATTTAGATTTTTAAAGGTTTCCCAGTTGATTCTTTCTCAACAAAACAACAGTTGATTCTAATGTGCAACAAAGCTTGGGAGATATTGCCGTATGTATTAGCATGTTATCATATAAGTGTCCTTTGAAGTACCCTCAAGTTGATTCCAATTCACAGCAAAAGCGATTGATAGATTTGAACTACCAACCTTATAGTTAGCAGTCCAGAACTTCTCCTACTGTGCCATATTGTTGTTGTTATTAAGTGTCATCAAGTCGGTTCCGACCCATAGCGACCCTGTATAGGGTTTCCAAGGATCAGCTGGTGAGCTTGAACCACCAACCTTGCAGTTCAAATGGCTTTACAGTCTGGTGCATTAACCCACAGCGCCACACCAGGACTCCTCCATAGACACTCCCTTAAATTTAGACAGTTGCTTTTCAAATATCCAGAAAACATGCATTTTTGGCAATTGCAGCATAAATAAAGCTAAAGGTAATCTGTGTTCATCTTGTAGATTGGCTTGTACTTGTAGCAGTTTAGTTCCTCATACAGTTTTTAGAAGGTAAATCTCTTGTATATTTAAAGATATGAAAGGGAAACATGAGGCTTAGAAATTGAACTGAATAAATGGTATCCCTCATGTCAAGTGAATGCCCGGTCAGCACTATATTGTAGAATGTGTTGTTGTTGTAGTTAGTACCGTTGACTCAGTTTCAACTCATGGCAACTCTGTATAGGGTTAATGAGGAATGGCTGAGGGGTTTGAATCACTGACCTTGCAGTTCAACTGACCTTGCACTGTGCTTCTCAAAAGCACAATTGAAGTAAGAATTCTGAGTGCAAAACAGATTTGAAACACAAATATAAGTCTGGATGATTATTTTTTTTATGCAGAAAGAAATCTGTTGAGTCCCAGTGGTGAGAGACCAGGCTGAAGTCATTTAAAATGTTTTGTCCCTTAAGTAAGGCCAGAAATACAAAAATCATGATCAGTTACAAAATTAATGATCAGAAAGCTGTGGTTAACTGGAACAGAGTTACCAGTAATCATCGACTATATTAACCATAACCATATCTGAAAGGAGTAATAGGAAACCCTCTCTGAACTGTGTCCTCAGTTAGTGCACATACAACTGAGTCTCCTGCCCATCTTCCATCCTCAGCGTGCTCCCTGATGGTCTAAATCAGGAATGGGGAATCTTTTTTCGGCCAAAATTTATATCATTCTCCACCCATACAAAATTATCAACTTAAAAATTGTTGTTGTTGTGTGCCATTGAGTTTATATCAACTCACAGTGACCAGAGTGAATGAAACACTGCCCAGTCCTGGGCCAACCTCACAATCATTGCTACATTTTTGCCCATGGCTGCTGCAACTGTGTCAATCCATTTCATTGGGGGTCTTCTTCTTTTTCTCCAACCCTCCATTTTACCAAACATGTTATCTCCAGGGATTGGTCCCTCCTGAAAATACATCTAAGTATGAGAGACAAAGTCTGGCCATTTGGGCTTCCAGGTAGTATTCTGGCTGTACTTTTTCTAACACAGATCTGTTTGTTCTTTTGGTACTTTTAATATTCTTCAGCAACACTATAGCTCAAATGCATCAGTTCTTCTACAGTCTTCCTTATTCATTCAGTGCCCAACTTTCACATGTATATGAGGTTATTGAAAATATGATGGTTTGGGTCAGGGGCATCTTATCCCTCAAATAGACATCTTTGCTCTTCAACACTGTAAACAGGTCTTGTGCAGCAGATTTGCCTAATGCAATAAAGCATTTGATTTCTTGACTGCTGCTTCCATGAGTGCTGATGGGTGATCCGAGCAAAATGAAGTCTTGGATAACTTCAATCTTTTCTCCATTTATATGGCGAAAACTGAAAAGTTAGCCTTTTATATTTAATTAACTCACCCTCAGAAACCCTGTATAGGGTCACTATGAGTCGGAATTGACTCCACGGCACATAACAACAACAACAACAATAAGGTGGCTCAAGCTCACCAGCTGTTCCTCAGAAACCCTAAACAGGGTTGCTATGGGTTGGAATTGACTCGACAGCACTTAACAACAACAAAGGCATACTAGTGTGGCACTGTAGGATGAGCACTCCACCTCAAGGTTGGTTTGTACTGCAAGGTCAACTGTTCATACTCACCAGCCACTCTTCGGAAACCCTGTACATGGTCACTATGAGTCGGAACCAACTGGATGGCACCTAACAACAACAATGTGATGGCTGGAACTGTCATTGCCTTGGCATCACAATCCCCACTCCTGGGGACATAAGAAAGCCCTGAGTCACCATATGTGGTACCAGGTGTATTCCACAGATTCTTATTCCTAAAGAAGAAAGGTAGGTTAAAATGTGGTTAAAATCTTATTTAATTTTCTAGCCAGTGTATTTTAACAAAAAATAAATAAACAGGTAACAGATATCAAATTAAGTAAAACATTCCAATAGTAGAGATTCCAGAATTTGGCTTTATAAATGTTAAACCAAAAATAAAATAAAATAAATAAAACAAAAAAACTCCACACCTACTGCCCTCGATTCCAACTCATAGTGACCCTATATAGGGTATCTGAGACTGTAAATCTTTATGGGAGCACATTTGTTGTTATTATTGTTGTTAAGTGTTGTTAAGTGCCAGTGCCAACTCATAGCAACCCTGTACAGGATTTCCAAGAAGCAGCTGGTAGGTTTGAGCTGCTGACCTTGTGGTTTACAGTCTAATGCAGATCCACAGCACCACACCAGTAGTCCATAGGAGCCCATAGACTCATTTTTCTCTGATAAAGGGACTGGTGGGATTGAACCACCAACTCTGAAGTTAACAGTTCAATGCCTAAACCACTGCAACAGCAGGGCTATTTTATAAATGTTATATAGAAACTATTTTATATAAGGGGAATTCAGTACCAACCTTACAGAAATAAAAAGAATACTGTGAACAATTGAAAGACAAAAAATGAATAAACTTGACGTGGACAAATTCTAAGAAAGGTGTACTGCCAAAACTGACTGAAGAAGAAATTGGCAATTGAAGAAACGTAAATCAATGAAGAGATTGAACTAGTTACCTAAAAACTATTCACAAAGTAAAGTCCAGTCCCAGTTTTACCAGTGAATTCTACCAAATATTTAAAGAACACTTAATACCAATTCTTCACAAACATTTCCAAAACTAGAAAAGAAAGGAACACTTACCAACTTGTTTTATGAGGATAGAGTTACCTTGGTTCCAGAATTAGACAAAGTTGTCAAAAGAAAAGAAAATTACAAATCAATATCTCATGAATAGCAACATAAAAATTCTAAACAAAATACTAGTAAACCAAATCCAGCAACATATAAAAAGAATTATACACCATGATCAAGTTGAAGTTATTGCAGAAATGAAGTTAGTTCAGCACCCCAAAATTAATTAATGTAATACATCATATCAACAGAATAAAAAGCAAATGTCCCATGGTTATCTCAATAATGCAGAAAAACTTTTGATAAAATCCTATATAAGGTATCCATATCATGATTAAAAACACTCTCAACACTAGAAATAGATGGGAACTTCTTCAACCTGAAAAATGACATCTTCAAAGTACTCACAACTGATAATTAGTGGTGAAAGACTGGATGCTTTCTCACCAAGACCAGAAACAAGACAAGGTTGTCCGTTCTTGCTACTTCTATTTAGCATTGTATTGGAGCTAATTATGTATGAAAATGAAATAGCATTCAAATTAGAAAACAAGGAGCAAAACTATGTCTATTTAAATATATTTATAGAGAGAGAAAGAAAGAGAGAGAGAGTCCTGGTGTGGCACTGTGGGCTAATGCAAAGTCATTTGAACTGCAAGGTTGGTGGTTCAAGCTCACTAGCTGCTCCTTGGAAACCCCATACAGGGTCACTATGGGTCAGAATCGACTCAACGACACTTAACAACAACAACACACTTATATATATATTGCTGGAGATAATTAAAAAACTATTGCAACAGTACATCAAGAAAGAACTTCCAGAAAAGCAAACCAGATTAAAAAGAGGACATGGAATGAGGAACATCATTGTGATATCAGATAGATGTTGGCTGAAAGCAGAGACTACAAGAAAGATGTTTACTTGTGCTTTATTGACTATGCAAAGGCTTTCAACTATGATTATGACAAACTGTAGATAACATTGCAAAGAATGGGTATTCCAGAATACTTAATTGTGCTCATAATGACCTTGTACATAGAGCAAGGGGCAGTTGTTAGACCAGAACAAGGAGCCACTGAATGGTTTAAAATAGGAAAAGGTTTGTGTTAGGGTTGTATCCTTTCATCATACTTATTCAGTTTGTACGCTGAGCAAATGATCTGAGAAGTTGGATTATATGAAGGAGAATGTGGTGTCAGGATTGGAGGATGGCTCATTAACAACCTGAGATATGCAGATGATACAACCTTGCTTCAGGAAAACAAAAAGGACTTAAAATACTTAACTGATGAAGATCAAAGACCATAGCCTTCAGTGTGGGTTGTACCTCAATATAAAGCAAACAAAAAATCCTCACCTTTGGAGCAATAAATAACATTATGATAAATGAAAAAAAGATTGAAGTTGTCAAAGACTGCATTTTGCTTGGATCCACATCAACACTCATGGAAGCAGCAGTCAAGAAATTAAACAATTTGCATTAGGCAAATCTGCTGCAAAAAACCTCTTCAAAGTGCTCAAGAACAAAGCTGTCAGTTTGGGGACTAAGGTGCTCCTGATCCAAGCCAGGGTATTTTCAATCACCTCATATGCATGTGACAGTTAGACAATAAATAACAAAGACCATACAAAAATCGATGCATTTAAATTATGGTGTTAAAGAAAAATATTGAAAGTACCATGAAAAAAAAAAGTACCATGAACTACTAGGAGAACAAACAAATTTTCTAGCCAGTGTATTCTAATAAAAAATGCTTCTTGGAAAAAGTACAAGCATAATGCTCCTTAGAAGCCCAGATTCTAAAACTTCATCTCTCATACTTCAGACATGCTATTAGAAGCGCATCATGTTTTGAAAAGTAGGTCAGTGAAAAAGAGAAAAATCCCCAATGAGATGGATTGATACAGTAACAGTAGCAATGTGTTTAAATGTAACAACAACTGTGAGGATGATAGTACAAGACCTGGCCATATTTAGTTCTGTTGTGCATAGGGTTGCTATGAGTCAGAATTAACTCAACATCACTTAATAGCAACATATATATATATAATAACAACATATATATGTTGTTATATATATGTTGCTATTGTATATATATATGTTGTTATATATATATTGATAGAATCTCTCACCCACGTGCATAATAAAATGGCTGCTTGCCTTCCTGGAACCTCTCTTCCAACCTACTGGAACTTCCTCTCTCCCTACCTGCACAGCATCCCTAGTCAACCTATCACCTACCTCCACTAATCTCAACCCTGCCCTACTCTTTAACCAGTATAAAAGTCCATACCCCGGCAATACTCTCTCTCTTGCTCTCTCTTTCCTCCTGACCCTCAATAAAGCCTTACACGTGGGTGTTTGTGTTCCAGCTCATTCCATCTCACATTTATGGTGCCAAAACCCAGGAGGGACTTTGCCAGGACCCACGACGATCCCCAGCTCTCCGGTTGATCCGCTTCCTGGCTGTCTCTCCTGAACCTGCCAACCAAACACCAACCCAGGGGCCCTCATCCATTTCCGTTGCTGACTTTCACAGCCACACACAGGTCAACAATCTCAGGGTGAGTGTTTGGGCAAGCCTCTCTCTCTCGGGTCCTCTGTGCTGTCAAGTCTAAGTCCTAACGTTAGGCCAGATGGACTCTTCTTGGCCCGTGGCCCAGGATTGCTGCTCTCAGGGGACACCCCATTAGCTCAATTCCTCCCTCTTCTCTCAGGTGTCTGGCAAGAGAGACAAGAATGCGCCTCTCTTTGTCCTTCTCCTCGGAGGCTTCCCGATCCTCACCTTAACTCTCTGGCCACAATTATGGGAACTTCACAGTCTAAATCACCTCACTCCACACCCTTGGGTTGTCTCCTGCACAATCTTAAGGCGCTAGGGCTACAACCTGATATCAAGCCACGACGCTTACTCTCTGTATTCAAGAAAATGGTTCCTAATGGCTGGAGAATAATACCCTCAATTTTAACATCCTTCATGACCTTGATAACTTATGTCAGCGCAGTGACAAATGGCCTGAGGTTGCCTATGTACAGGCTTTATTTTCTCTCTGTTCTCATCCTTCTATCTCTGTTCTCATCCTTCTCTCTATCTGACTTGCTCCCTTCTAGCCCATGCGTAATCACTCCCCATCCAAGACCCATGCTCCCTCCCAGACTCTTCCTCTTTTGACCCATTGGACCATGCCCACCCCCCACTTACACTCTCCTCTCCATACAACCCATCTTCCTCTGCTGCCCCAACTACCTCCTCTTCCCACTCTCCTTCTCCCAAGGGCTCTGTTCCACCACCATCTAGGGTAAAGCCTCACCCACTCAGCTGAACCCTCCCTCTCCACCACAAACTCGGTCCTGAGATCACTGTTATCAACCCCAAGACCTGCCACTGCCTGCACCCCTGATGCTATTATGCATGAGGCAGCTGGGGCATAGAGCATTGTCTGTGTCCATGTTCCCTTTTCCCTATCTGACCTCTCACAAATGGAAAAGAAGCTAGGAAATTTATCCTCCCATCCAGACACCTACATCAAATAATTCAAATACCTCACTCAATCCTATTACCTCCCCTGACATGACTTCTACATAACTCTCAGTTCTGACGAAGTGCATGCTATGAGCAATGAAAAGCCAGTGGGAGCTCAGGCAGGTCTCCCAAGAAGATCCCACTTGGGATCAACCATGCCACGCCAACCGTGGACTTAGAGATCATATGATTCTTTGCCTTGCTGAAGGCTTAAAGATAACTGCTCATAAAGCAATCAACTACAACAAGATTAGAAATATTATCCAAAATTCAGATGACAATCAGGCCCAATTTCTATCATGTCTAACAGAGGCTCTACAAAAATACACCAAACTAGATCCAACATCCCTAGTAGGCTATTAACAGTTATTAATACTCATTTCATCTCTCAGTCAGCCCCAGACATAAAAAGGAAACTAAAAAAAAATTTTGAGGAGGGTCCCCAGGCAAATCAACGGGACCTCTTAAATGCAGCCTTCAAGGTCTATAATGGTAGAGAAGAACAGGAGAAACAGAATAAGGCCCAAAGAGACAAGGCGAAATACCTGTTACTGGCCAATGCTCCACAGGGTTCCAGACCAACAAAGGGGTATAACAGAATACCCTTTGGGGCACCGCCTGGGCCCTGCTTCAAGTGTAAGCAAGAGGGCCATTGGGCAAAATACTGCTCCAACCCTCATCCTCCTGGCCCATGCCCTGCCTATAAATGAAAGGGACATTGGAAGGTTGATTGCTCCTTTCTCCAGAGAGGGAAGGGATCAATAGCTCCCCCTCCTCCAGTCCCACAAAGCAAAGGGGTTTGCTCCACCAGAGCTTCTAGGACTGCCACAGAGGATTGAAGGTGCCCGGGATCGCTGGCCCCCATGGAAATAACTCACAGCGAGCCCAGGGTAACAGTCCATGTTTCAGGTAAGCCAGTCTCTTTTCTTTTAGGTACTGGGGCCACTTACTCAGCTCTACCAGAATGTTCAGGGTGGACACACCCTACCCCTACATTAATAGTTGATGGAGTCCCTACTCAGACTCTGCCTGTCATCACAGAACCTCCAGCATGCTCACTTCATGACACCCCATTCACACATGCCTTTCTAGTCCTACCCAAGTGTCCTACACCAATCCTAGGACAAGACATTCTAGCCAAGTTCAAATCTACTCTCATACTATACCCTATTAAAACTGCCACACCTGCCTCACCGTCTGGCTTGTTCTTGCTGTATGCTGCATCAGATTCTAAGCACTGGCTAAAGACCTCTCTAACCTCAATCTCTCACCCAGTACCTTCCTTCAATATGTGGATAACCTACTTCTATTAGGTCTCCATACCACCTCCAACATCTACTCACCCACAAAGCAGTCTCAAACCTCTCCCCTTTATGTCTTCAATTATTCCATATGACTTTCATTGAAAATCCCAACTTTGAATTAGAATCTTGCCCCCATCTCAACCCTGCCTCCCTCCTCCCTATAACCACCAGGTTCTCTTTCATGTACTGAAGGTCTATATCATCTCCCTCCTCTATCCCACATCTCCTCACCTACAGGCCAATGCCAGGCCGGTTATGCCATTGTATCCTCAAATAGGGCATTTGAAGCCGTGTCTCTTCCCTTTAACACAACTTCCCAAAAGGCTCCCCTATAAACAACAATCCCCTAGTCTTACAACTACTTCAAGCAGCAAAACTCCCAACACAAGCATAAGTCCTACACTATAGGAGTCATCAATCCACCAATGACCCCATCTCACAGGGAAACAACAAGGCCGAACGCAAAGCAAAACGAGCAGCCATGCTCCCACCTCCATCCACACAAATGCTTGCTGCTGTCCCTATAACATCCTTCTATAACCTCCTTGAAACACAGGAATGGCTCAAACAAGGAGCCACACTCTATGGGGACTGGCTTCTTCTCAAGGGACTGTATATTCTCCCCAGGTAACAGGCCACACGCATCCTCATGGATACCTCCCAACCACCTCACCCCCACTTGCTGACTATATCCCAACCCTAAGTATGGTCCATCATTTGTTGCGAACCCACGCAGATCAATTTTTACCCAACGGAACAACAACACTTCCGGGTCCAACCTAGTGACCAGGTGGGCCATGATCTCCAGTGGTTCTTTCCAAGGGCTAACGCTCCTGACACTATCCTGCTCTGGATCAAAGACCTAGTTCTCCAGGGCACTCTCTCTGACCTCTCACCAGATGAAAGCTCTCTGCTGACAAGTCCTTCTTCTCTCCTGGCTAGCCCTATCTCCACATACTCCCTTAGACATACCTCCATGTCAACTTGCCACGCGGCTTTCCTTGCCCCCTTCAGGGCACTATACCGTCCTTGCAATAGGCCTCTTTGTCTCACACCCCGAGTGGCCTCGCCATTCTCAAATACTCTTTGCCTTACTCTTCCTCTTCATAGTGGGACTTGTCATGCTCTCTATACTCTTTATCTCAACCCAAAATGGCAAAACATGCTCGATCCCTCATACAGCCACAGATTGCTCCAGTGTCCTAACCTTTATGCACTCTGCCTGCTATCTGGGACAAACACCTGTAACCAAGCAGTTTTGCAGAATCAGAATATGGTACCTATCCAAACTCTCTAACTGCATGGCTTCCCAATCCACAGCTTGCAAAAGGTGGTACAACAAGCCTGTCTGCTGGACATATCAAACCCAAATAAGGATGTCAGATGGAGGCTGCAGATGCAGCAAGGAAAACGATCAGTGTAGAAGCTGGGACTGAGAACAAGGCTAGATCCTGACAGCATCCACCAACCCCATCGCACCCTAATCACTGAAATAGAAACCATATTCAATAAAACCTCATGCTGAGTTTGTTTGCCCTATAGGGACCTGGGATACTCAGCCACAGCCATTCCCACCAACCCAGTCCTAAATCATATCCTAATACAACCATACACTACACAGGCCCTCTCCTCACAGAGATTGGCCTCAATAATTCCACCAACCTCACCTGCATTCATAACCACAACAACAGCACTAATCTTTCCTCCCTCTCCCTTCCAAACTCCTGGTGCACTGACATAACAAAGGAAGCAACCCAACATGTGGGCCAAAAAGAATATTTTTCTTATGTGGAAAAAATTTTCAAATGCCTACCCGCACAACACCTGTGTGGGATAACATATTTAATCCCTGAGGCCTGAATATTAACCCCATCTGATTAGTAACATCTATTACAAAACTTATCAGAGGCCTTGAACAGGGACATGGAGAGGGTAGCAGGCACCCTCCTTGCCTTACAAAATCAACTTAACTCACTAGCTGAAGTAGTACTCCAAAACTGACACGGTTTAGATCTCCTCACAGCTGAGAAAGGAGGAATATGCCAGACCCTAGGTGAGGAATGCTGTTATTTTGTCAATGGATTTGACATAGTCCTCAGTAAGGTAATAGAATTAAAAGACAGAATTCGCATTAGGCAATCAGAAACAGCCAACTATGGTTGGACCCTAATGGGCTCCTGGTGGCCTTGGCTCCTCCCCTTCCAAGGGACATTAACTATAATCCTCCTGATACTGTTATTTGGCCCCTGCTTGTTTCGCTGTCTTCAAATTTTTTCTTAAGGAACGCATGAGGGCCTTCACAAACCAGACTGTGGGCAAATTCCTTATGGCCGGATACCAACCACTGCCAAGCAACAGGACCAGCCAGCCAGAAGAACATGCCAGATACATAGTTCCCTCCTCTTCGCCCCTTCCAGCAGGAAGCAGCTCCAGAAGAGATGACCTCCGCCCCTGTACCCATAACAACAAAAGGCTGGAATGATAGAATCTCACACCCACGTGCATAATAAAATGGCTGCTTGCGGCGCTTTCGCTCTCCTTCCTGGAACCTCTCTTCCAACCTACCAGAACTTCCTCTCTCCCTACCTGCACGGCATCCCTAGTCAACCTATCACCTACCTCCACTAATCTCAACCCCTCCCTCCTCTTTAACCAGTATAAAAGTCCACACCCCGGCACTACTCTCTCTCTTGCTCTCTTTCCTCCTGACCTTCAATAAAGCCTTACATGTGGGTGTTTGTGTTCCGGCTCATTCCATCATATATATATATATATAATAACAACATATATATTGTTGGTATTGAGTACCAGCAAGTCATTTCAGGCTCATAGTGACCCTGTATAGGGTTCCCGAGAAGCAGCTGGTGTGTTTGAACTTCCGACCTTGTGGTTCATACTAATCTTTTGGTCCAGTGCTTATTATATAGCACCACACTGGAACTCCATATATAAATACATTTGCATGAATAATTATTTTTAGAAGAATCAGCATAAAACCGATCCTATGATATGGAAATTAAAAATATACCAAATGTGGCCTGGAGGAAGGCAGAATCTCCAGTGAGGAGCATCTAGGTGGAGTTGATGAAATGAAATGCAGATGGTTCTCTTGTGATACAGTAGTGAATAATTGTTATCAGAACTAATTGTGAAGGTTGGAAATGTAAAGGTAGACATTTTATAGCAAGGAAGGAAGTGATTAACTTTTCAGTCTAGGAGCAGAGGTCCCTGGGACCATCAACGGAGAAGAGCTGAGAGCGGGACCCTACCCAGAGAAACAGTGATACCTGAGATGGAGGCAGCGACAATGACATGGAGCGATGGAGCAGCTGGGGGGCTTTAGATCCAGAGAGGGAGAGTGACTGTGTACTGAAGACTAGGGGAAGGGGGGATAGTGTAGGGGACAGGCTTGCAGGGTATACTCTTTGGTTGGTTGATGATGCATAGAAGGGATTGTAACCATGGCAATGATACGATGTATGATAGAATGAATGTAAAACTAATGTCCTCCCATGTAAACTATCATATATTTCACAATAAAATACTAAAAAAAAAAAAAAAATACCAAATGTCTAACTTTTCCCAGTTGCTGTACAACACCATCATCTCTAACATCAACTACTCCTCCTCCCTTCAATATTTTCCTTCCCATATCTAGGTTCCATAATTCATGGCAACATCTCATAGGATTCACAAAATATCAAGGAAATTTTTTTTGTGGTTGTGGAGGCTGGTAAGTCCAAAATCTGTAGGCAATCTGGAGCTTCTCCTGACTCGTGTGGTTTGCAGGGGCTGATAAACCCAAATCAGTAGGCCAGACTATAAACTGCTGCATCACAAGACAGCAGAAGTTGGCAAATTAGGTCAGATACAACAAACCAGATGCAAGATACACAGCAATAAAGAAAACTTGGCCAGAGCATTCATATACATTGCTTACAAACCACACCTTCAAAGAAACGCACCTTACTGAGCAAGACAATGCAAAGGTGTGAATGGTGGTGATGAGGGTAAGATGGCTTGGGTCTTATCTCCTAACAAGGCAGTGATTCAGGATGCAGCTCATCCTAATCCTGACTATAACAGAGGACTCAATCCCAAATGGGACCATGACCACAGGCAAAGAGGCATATCACAAAATGAAGGGTCACATATTATTATGTAACTCCAAATTATATCCTTGCGTAACTACCAAACTACTGAAAATCAAGGTCCAGTCAAGTTGTCACATAATCTTAACCATACACCTTATCTGCATTAACAGCAAGGTGTTAAATCCCCTTGATGGACTACAAGCACTTCATTTGCATAGTTCTACCTAATTAATGTGTGGAAGTCACAGAGAATATGACTATGACTAGAAGAACCATACAAGTAATTCACTGCACTGCAATGCCTCACTGGCTTTGCTCCCCTGAGAACCCAGACTAAGACATTGATCAATGAAATAGACCTGAAATGTCTGAAATAACCCATACATTTATGTTCAGTTAATATTTGACAAGGACACTCAGACCATTCAATGGGGAAATAATAGTCTTTTCAACAAAAGATGTTGGGAAAACTGGATTGCAACATGCAAAAGAATGAAGTTAAAGTCTGACAACTCTAACTTCTAACAACAACTGTTGTTTCCTGTCCAGTTGGTTCCAACTCATAGGGACTCTGTATAGGGTTTCTGAGGTTCTAAATCTTTACTGGAGCAGAAAGCCTCGTCTTTCTCCTGAGGAGCAGCTGGTGGATTCAAACTGCTGAGCTTGCAGTTAGCAGTCCAACACACAGCCCACTGTACCACCAGTCCTCCCTGACTTCACACTACATACAAAAATGAACACAAAATAGACCAAAGACCTAAATGTAAGTGTAAACCTTCATTACCTTGAATTTGGCATAGAATTCTTAAGCACCTAGAGTATAAGCAGCAAAATAAACAAATATGGATAAATTGGACTTCATCAAACTTAAAAATTGTATGTTTCAAAGGACCATCAAGTAAATGCAGACACCCCACAAAATGGGACAAAATATCTGTAAATAATATGTTTAAAAGAAACATGTGTCTACAACACATTAAAAAAACTCTTACAATTCAATAACAAAAAGAATCCAATTTTAAAATTGGCAAATGATCTGAATATACATTTCTCCAAGGAAAATATACATCCAAAGGGCCAATAAGCACATAAAACAAAGTTAGGTAGCATTAGTCATCAGGAAAATTAAAATCAAAACCACAGTGAAAAAAACACAACAACAGTGAGACATCACACCTACTAAGATGGGCTAGAATCAAAAAGTTAAACAATAACAAGTGTTGTCAAGGATATAGAGAAATTAGAACCAAAATACACTGTTAATGAGAATGAAAATTGGTTCACCCACTTTGGAAATCAGTTTAGCGGTTCCTCATGAGTTACTGTGTTGTTGTAACATAGCATAACAACATAATTCGTTGTTGCTGTTGTTAAGCACAGCGGACTTAGTTTCAATTCGTAGCGATCCTGTATAGTGTTTCTGAGGCTGTAAATCTCTACAGAAGCAGAAACCCTCATCTCTCTCCCTCTGAGCAACTGGTGGGCTCGAGCTGCAGACCTGTGGCTAGCAATATAGTGTTTATCCAACAGGACCACCAGTGCACCCCAGAGCTACCATGTTGCTGTTGTTAAGTGCTGTTGAGTCAGTTCTGACTCTTAGCTACCTAGTACAGTCTTTCCAACGAGTGGCTGATGAACTTGAACCGCTGACCTTGCAGTTCAAACCAATCTTGCAATCCAGTGCATTAACCCACAGCGCCACACCAGTACTCCATATGAACCAACAATTCCACTCTAACAGAAATGAACAAAAATGCACTTAAGATGTTGTGCATGAATCTTTGCAGCAGCATAATTCATAACAGCCCAAAGGTAGAAACAAAATGTGGTATATCCATACAATGAAATACTATTTGTTCATTAAAAACAATAAGAACTTATATATGCTACAAGTGGATGAACCTTGAAAATATACTTAGTAAATATGTTGTTGTTAGGTGTCATCAAGTCAGTTCTGACTCATAGCAACCTTGTATAGAGTTTTCAAGAAACAGCTGGTAAGTTTGAACCACCAACCTTGTGATTCAAACGACCTTGCAGTATAGTGCTTATCCTATAGCATCACACCAGGATAGAGTCACAATAGTCCACCTACTACAAGTTTTCATTCATATGAAAGTTCAGTATAGGAAACTCTATAAAGACAGAAAGCATCTCAGTGATTGCTTAGGGCTGGGGAAAGGACAGAGGCATAGAAAGGGAACAGTTATAGAGTACAGGATTTCTTTGTGAGTTGATAAAAATGTTCTAAAATTGATTGCGGTGGTGATTGCAAATACCTGTGAATATACTAAAAACCACTGAGTGGTGCACTTTAAATGAGTAAATCGTACAGTATGTGAGTTACATCTCAATTGTTGTTGTTAAATGCCGTAGAGTTGTTTCCAAATAATAGAGACCCTGTATAGGGTTTCCAAGGAGCAGTTGGTAAGTTTGATCTCCCAATCTGTCAGTTTAAACCACACCAGGATTCCTACATCTCAACGTTGTTTTTATTAAGTGCCATCGGGTCATTTCTGACTCATAGCAACCCTTTACAGGGTTTCCAAGGAGCGGCGGGTGAGCTTCAGCCGCCAACCTTGCGTTTCAAACCGACCTTGCAGTTCAGTACATTAATCCACACTGTCACACCAGGACTCCTACATTTTTGTTGTTGTTGTTGTTAAGTGCCGTTGAGTCAGTTCTGACCCATTGTTGTTGTTGTTGTCAGGTGCCATCGAGTCGGAACCGACTCATAGCGACTCCATGCACAGCAGAACAAAACAATGTTCGATCCTGGGCCAACCTCACCACCGCTGCCACCCCCGAGTCCATCAATGATGCCACCTGGCCGATCCATCTCGTTGGAGGTCTTCCTCTTTTTCTCTGACCCTCCACCCTACCCAGCATGACATCCTTCTCCAACGATTGTTTCTGACCCATAGCGACCCTATATAGGGTTTCTAAGAAGAGGCTGGAGAGCTTGAATTGCCAACCTTACGACTCAATCCGACTTTGCAGGCCAGTGCATTAACCCACAGCGCACACCAGACACCACACCAGGACTCCACATCTCAGTTGTTGTTGTTGTTATGTGTAGCACTTTTTAAAAACAGAAGTGTCTTGTATGTAATGATTCCTTAATTCGTACTTCAGTTTTGGATAAACTTTAGCTGTAAATCTATGTTTAACTTCTTAGAATTAACTCAGGAAAATAATTATGTAAATAATTACTCAGGATCTCAGGAAGTATTAAAGAAGTCTGGATGGTGCAATGGTTAAGTGCTTAGCTACTAACCAAAAGGTCAACAGTTCAAACTCACCAGAAGTTCAATGAAAGGAAAGACCTGGTGTTCTGTTCTCCTGAAGATTCTGCTTAGGAAAAGCTTATGGGTCAGTCCAACTCTTTCACGCAGAGTTAGCATTAACTGGATGACATACAGCAGCAACAGAGAGTAGCTGAGAAAGAAAGTTCTCACACTTAAAGACATAAACATCCAATTTTGAATAAAAGATTAGAATAAGTAGAGATGGTGGGGTCTCAGACAGCTCCCAGAATTCATTGCAGACCAGGTGTGAGTGAAACGGGCTCACTGTGGCCTGGGCAGGGCACAGTCAAGAATGGGCCTGGTCAGCAACAACATTAAATGTGGGAGATGAAAGAAATAAGCAAATGCAAAGATATGCACAGGCTGTGGGTGGAATCAGTGAAAGCTTAAATAAAATACAATCACATGTCCTGTCAAGGGAAGAAAGTGATTTTTGAAAAGAGATGATTTCTCTTAGACTTGTTTATTTTTCAAAGCTAAAACGAGTTTATATTTTATAGTAAAGTTCTATAAGCATAATAAAATGTCAGTGGAAACAAAGATATCAATGAGTTGAATATTTAGACAAAGAAGGACCCTAGAGCTGTCACTTTTATTCATCCTGCTATCAGGGATTATTGTGAATGCTTGTTTGTTTCTTAGCAGAGGAGCTGGATTAGACAAACTGCTTAAAGGGCTTAGAGACAGCCCCACAAAGCAAACCATGTGCATGATGTTTTTAAAGGCCACAGGACTATGTTCTTGATTTTAAGATTTTATCCCACAAGGATTTAAAAACTCATTACCAATTTTTTATCTTGACTTTAAAATGTAAGTTTTTTTTTTTTTAGAACGTTATTTTTGTTAAGTGACAACAAGTCAGTTCTAACTCCTATCTGCCCTGTAGAGGGTTTCTGAGAAGTGGCCGGTGGGTTTCAACTGCTGACGAGGTTAACAGTCCAATGTTTATCCCACAGTGCCACAAAGTAAATGTGCAATATTGCAGTGATTTAAATCTTACTTCTTAGAAATTGCTAGAGACATACATTTGGAAATTACCAGAGTCTAACTGATCAATTTTTAAAGATAATTATATTGCATGTATCATTAAGCCAATTTAATAAGACTTAACATATAAATTGTTTGGACAGTAAAACTTGATGAAAACTAATTAGTGAAAATACATAGTCCCTGTTTCATAATTGGTTGTTCTTCTCAGTTATAAGCCTTAAAAAGACAAGGGGAAGAAAAAAAAAAAAGACACAGAAACAAAATGAAATAAATACAAAGGAAAAAATAGATATAAATGGTATTTGCCTGAAGAATTTATCATATAAGCCATATTTATTGGAACAGATTTGCTAAAAGACTGAGCTTACTGGTCAGAAAGACACTGGAGGAACCCGAGACTATGACCCTTGACCGTCCTTCAGATCTGGAAAGGAGTTCACCCTCATTGCCCAGTTTCCAGGCAAACAGAAAAGAGGTATATAGAAGGGACAACAACACTAATAAAATATGCTCACATGGAATGGCAAATCAGTCAAAATCAAAAGGGCAACATTTACCTAAGGGCGAAGTTGAGAAGGGATGAGAAGGTAGATGAAATGGAATCAGAAACCACAGGAAGGAAGTGGGATAATTGCTGTTACATGGAAGGGATTACATTCATTGAGACAAAACAAAGCGTGTGATTTGTTGAATGTAAAATTGATGATCTTGTCTGTAAACCTTTACTCAATTCACAATAGAACATTTTTTAAAAAATGAAAAACAGACTTGCTGAGTTTTCTTAGATTATTTAGGAAAAGTCATTGCAATTCTTTGTTTATTTTACAATAGTGGGTGCATACAAAATTTGTTCTTTTGTGATTGCTAATTTCATTCAGTATCATATCCTCCAGGTTCACCCGTGTCATGAGGTGTTTTTCAAATTTATTGTTTTCCTTTAACATTGACTAATATTCTATTGTGTATATGTGCCAAAGTTTGTTTAACCATTCTTCTGTTGATAGGCATTTAGTCTGTCTCCAACTTTTTGCTATTTTGAAAAGTGCTACAATGAACATTGTTG
>NW_006408654.1:1700777-1701921 GCF_000296735.1 Chrysochloris asiatica
CTGCATTAAGTACACTAAGTGTCCAATATTTAGGAGGTACCAGTCATCTATTTTGTGTGCTTCCAATTATGTTGAATAGTGTATTTATGCATGTGTCAGGACTCCTAAATTTGTCCATATTTTTTCATTGATGATCTGTATAGTTCTAAGTTTTATGTTTAGGTCTTTATATGAGGTTCTATTTGTATATGGTGTGAGATATGGGTTCTGTTTTATTTTTCTGCAAATGGATTTCCAATTTTGCAAGTACCATTTGTTGAAGAGACCATCACTTCCCCATTTAATGTATTTTACCCCTTAGTCGAAGATCAATTGGCCATGGGTGGATGCATTTACTTCTGCGTTCTCAATTCTGCTCCATTGATCTATGTGTCTTTCATTGCATCGGTCCCAGCAAGTTTTGATTCTGTGTCTGTATAGTAAGTTTTGCTATCGGAAAGTTTTGCTATCCTTCTTTTTTAATAATGTTTTGCTTATTTGTGATCTCTTTCCACATACAGTTAGTGATTAGTTCTGCCATCTCTTTAAAGACTGATGTTGGAATCTGGATTGAGATAGCATCATATCTATAGATTGCTTGGGGTAGTGTGACATTTTCACAATTTTAAGTCTTCCTATCTAACACCACTTGTCCGTCAGTTTATCGTACTGTGGTGGCTTGTGAGTTGCTGTGATTCTGGAAGGTATGCCACCAATATTTTAAATACCAGCAGGGTCACCCATGGTAGAGAGGTATCAGATAAGCTTCCAGACGAAGACAGACTAGGAAGAAGGAGTGACAAACTACTTCCAAATATTTAGTCACTGAAAACCTTATCAATAGCAGAGAAACACTGTCAAATGTAGTGCCAGGAAATAAGACCCTCAGGTTGGAAGGCATTCAAAATGTGAGTGGGGAAGAGCTGCCTCTTCAAAGTAAAGTTGACCGTGATGACACGAATGGAGTAAAGCCCATGGGAGAAAAGCCCAGGAGAACCTTCATTTGCTGATGGGGCACAATTCAAACTGAAGAAAAATCGCTGTAAACATCCATTAATAATTGGAACATGGAATTTATGAAGTATGAATCTAGGAAAATTAGAAATTGTCAACAATGAAACGGAATGCATAAACATCTATATTTTAGGCATTAGTGAGCTGAAAT
>NW_006408654.1:1702396-1703816 GCF_000296735.1 Chrysochloris asiatica
TGGAAAATATGGCCTTGGTGATAGAAATGATGCTGGAGAACGCATGATAGAATTCTGCAAAATCAATGATTTGTTCATTTCAAATGCCTTCTTTAGACAGCATTAGAAGATGTGTACTTTTTGACAATGAATGCAACACCATTCCTCTTCAATATGTCATTCCCAGCATAGAGGGAATATGTAGAAATCAAATTGACTACATCTGCGGAAAGAGATGATGAAAAAGCTCCACATTATCAGTCAAAACAAGGCCAGGGGCAGATTGTGGAACAGATCATTAATTGCTCATATGCAAATTCAAACTAAAGCTGAAGAAAATGAAAGCGAGTCCATGAGAGCCAAAATATGACCTTGAATATATCCCACCTGAATTTAAAAATCATCTGAAGAACAGATTTGGTGTATTAAACACTAAAAACCAAATACCAGAAAAGTTGTGTATGACATCAAGATTATCACACAGGAAGAATACAAAAAGTCATTGAGAAGACAAGAAAGAAGGAAAAGATCAAAATGGATGTCAGAAGAGATAATGAAACTTTCTCTCCAGTGTAGAGATACTAAAGTAAATGGAAGAGATGAGGAGGTACAGGAGCTGAACAGAAAATTTCAAAGATCAGCTTGAGAAGATAAGGTCAAATATTAAAACAAGATGTGCAAAGATCTGGAGTCAGAAAACCAAAAAGGAAGAACATGCTCAGAATTTCTCAAGCTGGGGAACTGAAGAAAAAATTTAAGCCATGACTTTCGTTGTTGAAATATTCTCTAGGTAAATTATTGAATGATGCAGAAAGCATCAAACTAAGATGGAAGAAATACACAGAGTCACTGTACCAAAAGGAAATGGTTGATGTTCAGCCATTTGAAGAGGTAGTATATGCTTAAGAGCCAATTATACTGAAGGAAGAAGTCCAAGGTGCATTGAAAGAATTGGCAAAGAACAAGGCTCTGGGAATTGATGGAGTAAAAATTGAAATCTTTCAAGAAAGTGAGGCGTCACAGGAGGCACTCATTCATCTCTGCCAAGGAATTTGGAAGACAACTATCTGGCCAACTGATTGGAAGAGATCCATATTTGTGCCCATTCTAAAGAGAGGTGACCCGATGGAATGTGGAAATCATCAGACAATATCTTTGATATCCCATGTGAGTAAAAAGTTTTACTAAAGGTAACACAGAAACAGGTGCAAGCATACATTGACAGAGAACTTCCAGAGGTTCAAGCCAGATTCAGAAGAGGCCGTGGAATAAGGTATATCATTGCTGATGTCCAATGATTCTTGGCTGAAAGCAGAGAATATCAGAAAGATGTTTACCTGTGCTTTATTGACTACACAAAGGCTTTCAATTGTGTGGATCATGACAAGCTATGGACAACACTGTGAAGTATGAGTATTCCAGAACACATAATTGTGCACAT
>NW_006408654.1:1704286-1709301 GCF_000296735.1 Chrysochloris asiatica
CAGTCAAGAAATCAAACGACCTATTGCATTAGGCAATTCTGCTACACAAGACCTTTTTAAAGTGTTGAAGAGCAAAGATGTCAGCTTGAAGACTAAGGTGTGCCTGACCTAAGCCCTGGTATTTTCAATAACCTCATATGCATGTGAAAGCTGGACAGTGAATAAGGAAGATCATAGAAAAATTGATGCATTTGAGTTATGGTGTTGGAGGAGAACATTGAAAGTGCCATGGGCTGCCCATAGAACCAACTGATCTGTGTTGGAAGAAGTGTAGCCAGAGTGCTCCTTGGAGGACAAGATGGCCAAATTTCGTCTCTCATACTTCAGTCATATTGTCAGGAGGGACCAGTCACTGGAGAAGGATATCATGTTTGCTAAGGTGGAGGGTCAGTGAAAAAGAGGAAGACCCCCAGCGAGATGGATTGGCAAAGTGGCAGCCTCAATGGGCTCAAGTGTGGCAACAATTGTGAGGTTGGCCCAGGACTGGGCAGTGTTTCCTTCTGTTGTGCATAGGGTAGCTATAAGTCAGTACTGACTCGATGGCACCTAACAACAACAACAACAACAACAACAATCTACCAGCGGTGTATATTTCTCCATTTCTGCAGGTCTTTTTTAATTTTCTAGACTCCATATAATAAGCACTGATTTTCCTATTATTGATTTCTAATTTTATAACATTGAAATCTGAAAAATTGCATTTGTAATTTAAAAAAATTTTTTTTGACGTTTGCTTTGTGGCATAACATAATGGTCTATTCTGTAGAATGCTCCATGTGCACTGGAAAACAATATATATTGAACTGTTATTGTATTGAGTGCTCTGTATATGTCTGTGAGATCAAATTGACTGGTTACGTTGTTTAGTTCTTCCCTGTCTTTACTGAGCTTCTCTCTAGTTGTTTTGTCCTTCATTAAGCATGGTGTATTAAAATCTCCTACTATTATTGTGAAGGCCTGGTGTGATGCTATAGGGTAAGCACTATACCGCAAGATTGGTTTGAACCACAAGGTCGGTGGTTCAAACTCACCAGCTGCTCCTCAAAAACCCTATACAGGGTTGCTATGAGTTGGAACCGACTTAACAGCATTTGACAAAAACAACAGTTATTATTGTAGAGTCTATTTCTTTCTTCAGTTCTATTAGCTGTTGATCTATTTCTTTTAAGGTTCTTTCACTGGGGCCATAGATATGTAATATGGTCATTTCCTCTTGTTCAGTTGACACCTTGTTGTTGTTGCTGTTGTTAGGTGCCATCAAGTCAGTATCAATTCATAGAGACCCTATGCACAATAGAATGAAATGCTGCCCAGTCTTGGGCTAACCTCACAATCATTGCTACATTTGTGCCCATCACTTCTACTACTGTGCCAATCCATCTCATTGGGGGTCTTTCTCTCAGACCTTCTATTTTACTAAACATGATGACCTTCTCCAGTAACTGGTCTCTCCTGACAGTATGTCCAAAGTATGAGAGATGAAGTCAGGCCATCCTGGCTTCCAGGGAGCGTTCTGGTTGTACTTCTACCAACACAAGTTGGTTTGTTCTTTTAGCAGTCCATGGTACTTTTAATATTCTCCTCTAACTAAGGCACACCTTTGTCCTCAAACTGACATCTTTGCTCTTGAACACTTTAAAGAGGTCTTGTGCAGAAGATTTGCCTAACGCAATACATCATTTGATTTCTTGACTGCTGCTTGCAATCAAGACTGTTGATGGTTAATCTGAGTAAAATGAAGTCATTGACAACTTCAGTCTTTTAGCCATTTATTATTATTTTATTGGTCCAGAGGTGAGGATTTTTGTTTTCTGTACATTGAACTGCAACCCATACCAAAGGCTGTGGTCTTTGATCTTCATTAGTATTTTAAGTCCTCTTCACTTTCAGTAAGCAAGGTTGTGGGCAATGAGTCTTCCTCCTATCCTGATGCCATGTTTTTCTTCATAGAATCCAGCTTCTCAAATTATTTGCTCGGCATAAGAATAATAATGGTGAAAGAATACAACCCTGGCAGACACCTTTTCTAACTTTAAACCATTCAGTGTTCCCTTGTTCTGTTTGAACAACTGCCTCTTGGTCCAGGTACAAATTCCTCACGAGCACAATAAAGTGTTCTGGAATACTCATACTTCACAATGTTGTCCACAGCTTGTCATGATCCACACACTCAAAAGCCTTTGCATAGTCAATAAAGCACAAGTAAACATCTTTCTGATATTCTCTGCTTTCAGCCAAGATCCATCTGACATCAGCAATGATATGCCTTGTTCACATCCTCTTCTGAAACCGGCTTTAACCTCTGGAAGTTCTTTGTCTATGTATGGTTGCAACCATTTTTGATGACTTCCAACCTTCCTAGATTCATACTTCTTACAGTCCATGTTCTGGTTATTGATGGATGTTTACAGCTGTTTTTCTTCATTTTGATTTGCGCCCCATCAACAAATGAAGGTCCCGAAGGCTTTATTCCATTCTTGTCATCATGATCAACTCTGCTTTGAGGTAGCAGCTCTTTCCCAGTCCTATTTTGAGTGGCTTCCAACTTGAGGAGCTCATCTTCTGGCACAATATCTGACAATATTTTGGTGCTCTTCATTATGTTTCAATATTCAATGCTCTGGTGCTGACAATGTTCCATTATTATTCATAAGGTTTTCAGTGACTAAATTTTTTTTTTTTAAGTTTTATTGTGAATTATGTGACAGTTTACATGAGAGAACATTAGTTTTACATTCATCTTATCGTATATTGTTTCATTGCCATGGTTACAATCCCCTCCATGCATCATCAATCAACAAAAGGGTACATCCTATAAGCCTGCTTCTCCCCCCCACCCCACCCACACACACGGTCGTCAGCACACAGCACCTCTCCCTCCCTAGGTCCTGAGTCCCCAGTTGCTCCATCTCTCCATATCATCATCTCTGCCTCTATCTCAGGGAATCGCTGCCTCTCTGGCTAGGGTTCCACTCTCTGCTCTTCTCCCTTCATGGTTCCATGACCTCCCTCCCAGCCTGCAAAGTCAATCACTCCCCTACTTGTCACAAAATGCCCACTTTTACATTTACAACCTTTACAATCAGTCCTGGTAACAATAATTTACCCTCGCATCACAAGAGACCTATCCTCATTTCCTTTAATCAGTTCCGCCTAGACAGCTTGGATACTACTCAGTGGAGATTCTACCTTCCTCCATGCCCTCTGGATCTGGGTTCCCTCTTGAAAGCTTGTAAGCCAGTCACTTCTTGCCTTTGTACTCCCCCCACCCCCCATTTTGGATAGCCAATATCCAAGTTGCCCATCCCTGTCTACTCTGTGTATGGAGAGGGTGGGAATGATCCTCGCTGTACAGATTTGTTCCCTCTTTTGAGCTACTGCATCCATAGGTGTAGGTCAAGTTCATCAAATTGTATCAGATTACTCTTTTTATTTCCTCTTCTTTCTTCTTCTAATTGAGCTCTAATCACCCAGTCATTGAGGCTAGGTCAAATGGGTATTATCTGCAAATGTGAGTGCTCTTGTGGATAGGTCCTCTCTTCTTATCCACTGGACACTTCACCTTTCAGTGACTAAATTTTTGGGAATAGTCTGTCTTTGTTTGGAAGCTCAGCTAGAACTGTCCACCGTGAGTAACCCTGCTGGTATTTAAAATATCCATGACATAGCTTACAGAATCACAGCAACACACAAGCCACCACATTATGACAAACTGACAGACGAGTTGACGCCTTAATTATAATATAATGTCCTTCTTTGTCTCTTGTGCTGGTTTTTCCCTTAAAGTCTATTTTATCAGAGATTAAAATTGCCACTACTGCTCATTTTTGTTTGACATTAGCTTAATAGACTTTTTCCATCCTTTGATTTTCAGTCTGCTTCTGTCTTTGTCTGTAATGCATGTCTCTTGTAAACAGTATATTGTTTTCTTACACATTCTGTTATTCTCTGTCTCTTGACTGGTGTATTTAATCCATTTACATTCAGTGTGATTATGGATAGGTAGGAATTGATTACTGTCATTTTGCAGGGTGGTTTTTGTGTGTATGTGTGTGATGTTGCTTGTTGCTTTGTTCCAAACAATTTTTGGCTCTGAATTCATTTTGTTTGTGGGTTTTCATTTTCTTCATTTCTGTTGTTAATGTCTGCTAACCCTTCTTTTACTTTCCTCTTTTTTATTTTGATGTGAAGGGTGTATTCATTTTCTTTGCGGTTACCCTCTAATTTATTTTAAAAATTTTAAAGCAGGCTGTTTCATCTTGAAATCTACATGAATTCATGAGAAATTTGGAAATTTTATATGTACAATATTCCCTCTTTTTGCTTTATAGTTGACTTCATTATAAATTTGTGTCTCTGCTCCCTAGAGTCAGTCATGTAAGTTTGTTTAACTTTAAATATTTGTATATTTGGATTGAGTCTGTATGATGTTATCATGTGTGTTAATCTCAGGTGGTTCTCTGCTGCTGTTAGTTATCAGTCCAGAGAGCATTCTTTAGTATTGTTGTAAATTTGGTCTTGTTTTAAAAATCCATTTAATTTCTATTTTCTGGAAAAGTCCTATTTTAACCATCATACATGAGGGACATCTTTGCTACATTATGAGTCTTAGGTGGCAATTTTTTTTTCCAGAGTTTCCTTTATGGTATCTCATTACCATGGCACCTGCATGGTTTCTGCTAAGAAATCAGAGTTTAGTCTTCCTGGTTCTCCTTTTAGGTAACATTTGATTTTTCTCAGCTGTTCCCAAGATTCTTTCCTTGTCTTTGGTTTTGAAAAGCTTGGTTATGATATGTTGTGGTGATTTTCTTTTGGGATCTATCCTGTCTAAAACTAGTTCAAATAGAAGTACAGCCAGAGTGCTCCTTGGAGGCCAGGAAGGCCAGACTTAGTTTCTCATAATTGGACATATTCTCAGGAGGGACCAGTCACTGGAGAAGGATATCATATTTGGCAAAGTGGAGGATCAGAGAAAAAGAGGAACACTCCCAGTGAGATGGATTGGCGCAGTGGCG
>NW_006408654.1:1709721-1711274 GCF_000296735.1 Chrysochloris asiatica
TTTTTTCAGTTAGTTTCATTACCTTTTCTTCCTCAGAAACATTATTTTTTGGATCTGCATCTTCATTTGTTTATGCCATTCTCTTTTGTTTGTTTGTGTAAGCTAAAATTGTCTATTGTCTCTGGGGACATTGTGGTGTTTTCACACTTGTATTTAATTGATGATTTTATGTTATGTGTTCTTAGGCCTTATCAACTGTCTTCTGTGGGTATAGAGAATGAAAATATGTGCACTGCTGTCTGCTGTTTGTGCAGCTCAGTTTAGGGTGTATTTGGCTGCTGTTGGCTGCTGTCTATCATTGATCAGGTGGGTGGAGCTGCAGAGAGCACAGTTGTGGCTGGGCTGTATGGACAAAATTGCTCTCTCCTGTTGAGTGGGAAACAACAGCCCTACCACCTCAGACATGCCAGAAGAGAAACAGAATAAACAAGCAAGCAACCAACAATGAAATGAGAAAATAAAGGAGAAAAAGGAATTAAAGACAGGCAGGGATCTGGGGGGCGGAGGGAGAAGGAATATACTAACTAAAAAGACAAAAGACAGGAAAAGGGAGGTATAGAAGAGAAAATGTAAAGAAGAAATGAAAATAAAAACAACCCTTATAAAAACCAGGGAGAGGAGGGAGTAAACAAGATGGTAGAGAGGGTAGAAGTTCAGTGAAGAGCTCCATCAGCAAGAACACAGAATACCAGACCATGCAGGCTCAGGGGATGATGCCAGAACTCTGAACCACATATAAAGGAATATTTAAAAAGTTGGAAGACTTAAAGCTAGGGGAATTTGTAGCAGAAGCAGGAACTGCATTACTTTCTAATTCAAGATGCTCCAGCTGCTTCTGGAGCCGCCATGTTGGGCAAGAATAAGCAAGCGGAAGAAGGATCAGAGCAGCCATGGATGCCTGATAAAGCCGCAAAGATAAAGGTGTGGACACTCTTATTTTTTTATTTTTGGTATCTGTTCATTGGTCATTTGCCATCTGTGCACCTCCATTCTGGTGACTAGAGGGGGCGCCTGAGTGAATGGACACCGCACCCCCACCACTGCAGGGTTCTATTACACATGTGCACAGACCTCCTCAAAATTTAAAGAGACAGTTTCCACTTAAAACCAAACAGCGTCAGCCAGCCCTGAACTGTTTATAACTAGAAAAAAGGCCTCAACAAGGATTGTGGAACAGGAAAAGCAGACTAAAAAGGAAATAGGCTGAAAAATAAATCCTTAGTTCCGTCACAATGACCAACAGTGGCATCTTGAAATTTCTCAAGAAGAGAGAAAAGGGAAACCCATCTCCTGATCAGATCTACCTGGAGGCAATCAGAAAGCATAAAAAATACCAAAATACACACCCATATAAGTATTAAGACCACAGAAAATGCCTGAATATTCCCAGAAAACAGAAGCAGATGACCATATCAACACATGTCCGGAAACTATATAAAGTGACTGAGACAAAGGAGCTGGAAGTAGACCTACACTCCATACTGGAAGATGGACAGGCTTTGGAAATGCATGAGAAAGAATTCAGAAAAATGATTATAAAATGTATCAAAACA
>NW_006408654.1:1718149-1729195 GCF_000296735.1 Chrysochloris asiatica
ATACTTGGTACATTCCATGTTCTGATTTTCAATGGATGTTTGCAGCTGTTTCTCTTCATTTTAGTTGTGCTCCATCAGCAAATGAAAGTTCTGTGGGCTTTTCTCCCATGATCTTAACTCCATTTGCGTCATCATGATCAACTCTACTTTGCGGAGGCATCTCTTCCCCAGTCGCATTTTGAGTGACTTCCAGCTTGAGGGGCTCATTTTCCAGCACTATATCTGATAGTGTTTCTCTGCTATTCATAAGGTTTTCAGTGACTAAAGATTCAGAAGTAGTTCATCACTCTTTCTTCATAGTCTATCTTTGTCTGGAAGCTCATCTGAAACCTGTCCAGGTGACCCTGCTGGTTATTTAAAATACTGGTGGCATAGCTTTCAGAATCACAAGTACAACAAACTGACAGATGAGTGGTGGCTGTTTGGTTTTAAGTGGAAATGGTCACTTTAAATTTTGAGGAGATCTGTGCACATGTGTAATAGAACTCTCCAGCGTTGGGTTTCTATTTGCTCAGGCATCCCCTCTAATTACCAGAATGGAGGTGTATAGACAGCGAGAGACCAATGAAGAGATACCAAAAAAAGAATGTCCACACCTGTATCTCCGCAGTTCTCTCAGGCGTTCATGGCTGTTCTGATCCTTCCCCCACTTGGTCTCTCCCAAGATGGTGGCTCTGGGAGTAGCTGAGCATCTTGAATTATAAAGCAATGGATTTCTTGATTCTACTACAAATTCCCCTAGCTGTAAGCCTTCCAATATTCTAAATATTACTTTATATGTGGCTAAGAGTTCTAGCAGCATCCCCTGAGCCTGTTTGGTCTAGTATTCTGTGGTGTTGCTGATGGAGCTCCTTACTGCATGTCTACCCGATCTGCCATCTTAGAGATGTTATAAGGGGATGATAAAGGCACGAAGTGACTGGCTTTCAAGAGGGAATTTAGTTTAAGAGTATGGGGGGGGGGGGAGAAAAATGCCCCAGTGAATAGTTTTCATCTTGTCTAGGTGTGTCTGGTGAAAAGAGATGGGGATAAGATTTGTATGATTCAATAGTGAATAATTGTTATCATAACTAATTGCAACTGTCACAATTGTAAAGGTAGAAGTTTTGTAACAAGAATAGGGGAGTGGTTGATCTTACAGTCCAGAAACAGAGGACCCTAGGACTATCAAGGGAGAAGCGCACAAGCAGAACGCAGGACCTTATCCAGAGAAGCAGCGACACCAAAGACGGAGGCAGAGATGGGGTCATGGAGAGGGGCAGTAGCTGAGGACTCCAGATTTATGAGAAAAGAGGGACTAAGAGCCTAAAAGCTGGTGGCCAGGAGGCCAACTTGCAGAATGTGCCCTTTGGAGATGTAAATTATTATATATGCCTGAGTGGCTTTTTTGTTTGTTTGTTTTTAAAGCTAAAATGGATAGAAAGAAATACTGTTAACTGATGGTACATGGTGGGTATTATAATCATTGTAATGAAACAAAGTATATATAGGAGAGGGAAGATGAAGAGAAAGACAGTAGAGAGTACTAAAGAAAGATCCAAAATAGGAATTAAAAATAAAAAGAAGACAAAAAGGGGAAATAAGAGACAGAAGAAAAGCACAAACAAAAGCAGAGATAGAAAGGATAAAATTCAAGAGGATACAAAAATTGAGAGAAAGAATACACAGAAACAATGAAACAACAAAAGAAAAAAACAGTGCAGCTATTGGACCCAAAGGGGAGAAAACTCTTGGTGACTCCTACAAGCCAAGGAGCTCATGAGGTGGTGTGGAGGGATGTGACAGTGGACTTCCCGACCCTAGATGGAATTCTTATTGGCCTCAGTGTTACCTATTTTCAGGGCACTCAATCCAGAAGTAGTTCTTGAAGGCCCTTCTTGGAGCTGATTTCCGTGTCTGTTAGGACTACAGGGTAGCTGGGAACAGGGTGAGTAGTCAAATGCTGTTCTTGTGGCTCACCAAAGCGGTGCAACCAGAACCTGTCTCACATTGGCGTGGATCCCAACCACGTGGCTCTGAACTTCTGGGAAAACAGGATCTGCACTGGGGTAGATGAGGGTGGGAGCTGGCCACACCTCTGGTGACCTGGGAACTGTGAGGAAAAAGAAGGAATCACACCTTTCCAGTTACCTGTTTGACTCTGCTCTGCCGGACCACCTTCTGTTGACAAAGTTACTAACTAAGGTTCAAGATGGTCATGCTGCATCTGGCCATTTGTTCACCACTTCAGTCTTCCTCTGAGTTTGAACTTGTGTTTTTAGCATTTTTAGGTAAGAAAATGCATTTTCCTCATATGTATCAGCAAATATTTCTCTTTCTTAATTTTGTACTCTTTTTCTCCCTGTTTTTCTAACTTTTGGCATTGAATTTGTCTTTCTTGTAAAGATCAGAAAAAATCTAAATTATTTAAAACAAAGAAGAACTGACCATAATTGAACTTATCAAGCCAGCTCTGGCAATAACCAGCCCCAAAGAGCCCCTCCATCTGAAGGGTACAAGTCTGGATACCAGAAATTCCACAGTGGCACAAATCATTAAACATTTGATAACTAAGGTGTGCCTGACCCAAGATATGGTATTTTCAATAGCCTCAGATGCATATGAAATGTGGGCAGTGAATAAGGAAGACAATAGAAGAATTGATGCATTTGAGTTATGGTGTTGGATAAGAATAGTAAAATTACCATGGACTGCCAGAAGCAAAAACAAATCTGTGTTGGAAGAAATGCAGCCAGATGCTCCTTAGAAGCCAGGATGACAACACCTAGTGTCTTCTACCTCATACATGTAATCAGGACATGTTAATAGTAACAGCAATTCACGGAGCACTGATGGTAATATACCATAAGAATTGAACTTTCAAACCACAAGGTCAGCAATTCAAACCCAACCTTTACTCTGCTGGAGAAAGATGAGGCTTTCTGCTTCTGTAAAGATTTACAGTCTCAGAAAACCTATGAGTAGGAACCGACTTGACAAAAACACCTCTAATCCATTTAAAAGATTAGCTTTAATTCATTCAATTTGTACATTTTGAAGTACAAACAATAAATTTGTCCAAGATCCATAATGACTGAGAGCATTGCTTTTTAAATCATTTCAGGAACATGTAAGAAAAAGTTTGCGCAGATCCAGGCCAGCGTTTCATCAGCCAAACATCCCAGTCAAGACTGTTTCTGCTATATGTGACGGGGGGAATGGGGGAACTTGAAGAAAATCACCCACCTTATAGGACCTACATGAGGTGCAGGAGTGGCTGAACCTTCCTTTCAACCTCAGGGAACACAGCGTGATGGCTTGTTGATGGCGGCGCTTACTCGGACAGCTCCAGTTCTGGTATATGTGACAGAATCCATATCTATCAAGCAAATGCTGAAAGCAGTTGATTCTTGTGATCCTACTGAAGAAGGGAAAGATAGAGGTGGCTGATGTGATGCATAAGCTTCCTGTGACCTTAAGCCTAGTCCTTCTCTCAGGTCTCTGACCTGAGCCTCAGACACTCCAGGCTGACAACCTTCCAGTAAACAAGAGAAGGAGCTCCACTGTTCCCAGTCATAAATCTTGGAGCGGGCTCTGTCGGCCCAGCCTTGTGTCAACTCACTTCCCTGTGGCTGGGGACTTCGCAAGGGGGCAGAGAGCCAGAATCACCTAGTTGTTGTTGATATTAGGAACCATCAAGTTGGTTTGAACTTATAGCAAACGTAAGCACAGCAGAACAAAACACTGCCCTGTCCTGCATCATTCTCACAATTGTTTTCAAACATGAGCTTATTGCTGCTGCTACTGTACCAATCCATCTCACTTTACGAAGTATGATGTCCTCCTGACAATATGTTTGAAGTATGAGAGACAAAGTCTCACCCTCCAGGCTCTAAGAAGCATTCTAGCTGTACCTCTTCCAATACACATCTGTTTGTTCTTCTGGAAGTCCATGGTACTTTAATATTCTCCTCTAACATCTTAACTCAAATGGATCAATTCACCTATGGTTTTCCTTATTTACTGTACAACTTTCACTTGCATATGAGGTTATTGAAAATACCATGGCGTACGTCAGGCACACTTTAGTCCTTTAAGTGATATCTTTACTCTTGAAATTGTTAAGAGATCTTGTGCAACAGATCTGCCAAATGCAATGCATCATTTGATTTCTTGACTGCCATTTCCATGAATGTTGATAGTGGATCCAGGCAAAATGAAGTTTTTTACAACTTCAGTCTTTTCTCCATTTATCATGATGTTTATAATTGGACCAGTGGTGAGGATTTTTATTTTCTTTACATTTAAGTACAACCTACATAGAAGGCTATGGTCTTTGATCTTCATTAGTATTTTAAGTCCTCTTCACTTTCAGCAAGCAAGGTTGTATCATCTGCATATCGCAGGTGGTTAATGAGTCTTCCTCCAATCCTGATGCCATGTTTTTCTTCATATAATCCAGCTTCTCAGATTATTTGCTCAGCATAAAGTTTGAACAAATATAGTGAAAGAATACAACCTAGTCACATAACTTTCCTAACTTTAAACCACTCAATGTTCTATTATTGTATTCAAACAACTGGCTCTTGATGTATGTACAGGTTCCTCATGAGCACAGTTAAGTGGTCTGGAATACTCATCCTCTGTAAAGGTCTCCATAGTTTGTCATGATCCACACAGTCCTATCAGATAGCTCTACTCTCATACTGGGCTGCCATGAGTCAGAACAGACATGATGGCACACAACAAAAATAGCAAAATTATATTAAGTAGCAGTCCATGGGTGCTGCTGATCAAAAGGTTGGCACTTCCAGTCCACTCAAAGTAGCCTTAGAAAAGTCTGCTGATTTATACCTACTCCTCATTTATTGACTATGTCGTTATTTGATATTTTACATTTACGACATAGCAAAAACTCTATCGTCTATTTTGTGTATTAGCAAGGAGCCCAGAGCAGAACTAGAGAACGAAGGTGAGGGTGAGGTTGTGAGAATGAGGGAAGCTGTGGGTGGGGCAGAGGAGCTAGGCCAGGTGAGTGAGGAAGGGCTGGTGACTTGTAGAAGATTGAGGTGGTCAGAAAAATACCAATTTTTTAAGCAAAATTCAAGTGGATATCTTCACATAACTTTGACATTTTGCAAACAAGTTTGTAGGCATGCCACCCACATAAAACAACAGTTTTTAGATGAATCAAGTATTCTAAGGAAGGCTAGGAAGACCTCAAAGATGAGCCAAGAAAAGAAAACCCATCAAAGTCAACAAATGAATAAACTGTGGCTAAAGTCAAGAAACTGGTAAAAGAAGGTCATAGAATCACCATTGATATAATTGTTACTAGAGTTGAGCTCTCATATAGTTGGGCATTTTCAATTTTAGTAACATCTTGGTCTCAGCAAATTTTCAGCTCAACAGATGCTGAAAGCATTCCCTAAAAATCAGCTAGCTCAAAATGCTAATCTTTGCATCTGCCTTTTAAGCAAGATTGAAGTGATGAAGATGATTTTATAGAATGAATCACATTCTGGGATGAGTGGCGGATTGACCATTATTATCCTGAAAACAAGGTCCAACCATAGCAGTGACTTCTGAAGGGATCTGCTCTGAGCCATTTCAACTCAAGGCAGAGAGATTAGCTCAGGGTATGGCAACTATTTTTGGAATTCCAAAGAAGTCATCTAGATAGATTTTTTGAAGGGCATGGGATGAAAACAGGGGCTTATTATGAAGAAGTTTTTTTACATTGAAAACTGTATTGATGAGTAAAAAGCCAGGAAAGTTATGGCAAGGAATTTTTTCCCTTTGCAACAGTGGACCTACTCATTCTTTGAAGGTAGCAAGGAGAATTCTCTTTGGAAAATCTTATATCCAATCTGACCTACAACCCTGATCTTGCCCCTTAAAACTTCTTTTTGTTACCTAAAGTTAAAGAACCTTGAAAGGGAAAACAATTTGAGTCCCTCGAGGATGTCTAAGCTGCTGTTTTGATTTGGTGCAAATCAAAAATTTACACTTTCTATATGTGCAATTCAGTAACATTGATGACATTCGTCAAGGTGTGCCATCATTTTTGCTCTCTTTTTCTGATCATGCCACCACCATAGCATAAAGTCATTGTTCCCTAAGTAAAGACTCCACCTTTTCCCTTCCCATCCAACCCTGGTTACCACTAACCCTTTTTTCTATATATTTGTTTATTTCAGGGGACACTCTAAACTGTCTCTGTGTGTTTTGTGTATTCTCAGATAAATGAGTCGCATTTGCTTTAATTCAGATGGAGCAATTCAGTACAAAGAGAAGGGAGCAGATCTTATGAATGTGAAGTGACTTCCATCATATCACATGCCAACATCAGCTTTGTCACATTTTAAATGAACCCCTTATGTGGAGTGATGATTCAATAAGTATTGTTATAAAATCATAGTTACCTTTATTTTAAACAGAAATATCAAATGTGAAATTATTCCATCTTAACATATCTTCCATCTAAGTCTATGCGCTTCTGAAGGTGGTGTTTCCATCTCCGCAAACCTTTCCCCAAAGAATTCTGTACTCTTTGATTTACACCACGTCAAAACTGAAATTTTGGCATGTTTAAGGGACTCATTGTGTTCTTTTTCAATGTCTTTTGAGTTTGGGGAACAAAAAAAAGTTTGAAGGGACAAGATCAGTGTTATAGGGTGAATGAGGTTGGTTTTCCTAAAGAAATTCTCCTAAGATAGCCCTTGCTACCCTCAAAGAATGACCAGGTCCACTGTTATGATAGGAAAAAAATTCCTTGGCAGAACTTTTATGATTTTCAATGTTCTTAAAACTTCTTCATAATGAATCCCTGTGGTCATCCATATCCTTCAAGATGATTGCCATAATCTGAGCTGACCTCTCTGCCTTGAATTGAACTGGCCCAGCAGACCTCTCAGACATCACTCTTTTGACTGGATCTTGTTCTCTGAATCATAGTGGTAAATTCAAGACTCATCCCCAGTTATAATATTTTCCATAAAGTCATCATCATTAGTTTAGAGCTTACTTAAAAGGCTGGTGGAAAAGTAAGATTTTTGAGCTGACTGATCTTTGTGCAATGCTTTTTATATCCATTGACCCCAAAACTTGATCTCTTCAAATTGAAGAGGCTGACCCATGTAAGAGTCCAGCTTCAGTAGCTATCACATCAATGGTAATTCTATGGTCTTCTTCCGCCAGTTCTGGACTTCAGCTATAGTTTCTTCATTCATTGAGGTTGATGGTCTTTGCTGTCGTGGCTCATCTTTGAGGTCTTCCTGACCTTGCTTAAAATGCTTGATCCATCTAAAAACTGTGGGAAGATAGCCACTTAAGTTTTGTTAAAAATTTGATATTAGCCCTGACCTGAAAATCATTCCCCTACCCCCATGGAACAAAAAGTATACTTTTTGAAGGCACCCTAATGAGAAGAAGACAAATATAATATGGAAAGAACTTGTCTACACACACCCACTGATTGCCGAGACATGTTTAAGCACATTTTGTTTGGAACAAACCAGTGCATGTGTGAACTGAAACTCTAATAGTAATACTTTTGACTTACCCTTGTCTTTTCATCACAATTTTTGTCTTCTGCAGACGCTTGAGAAAAATGTTCTTCTGATTGGAATTCTGTTTTTTAAACATAAACACCTCCCCAGGCATCTCCCATGAACCAAAGCCACAATTACAAGCAGCTGAGCTGCTGAATGCCCCCAAGAAGACATTGGAACTCAAATTGCACCCTGCATTCTTTTCTCCCTCCTGCGTAAAGCTCCCCGTTGAACAGCTTTTGCAATTGGCGGGTCAGGTATTGTGGTTTGTGATAGGTTGTATAATGGCCCCCTAAGATATCCTAAGAGTCCTGGTGTGGTGGTGTGAGTTAACATGCTGTACTGCAAAATCGGTTTGAGCGAGAAAGTCTTCCATTCAAGTTCACCAATCACTCCTCGGAAACTCTATACACGGTCACTATGGGTTGGAACTGACTCCCTGACACTTACCAACAATAACAACAAGACATCTACAACCTAAGTAAAAAAGCTTGTGACTGTCACCATACAAAAATTTTTAAGTTAGATTTCCTACCCTGGTAGCGTAGTGTTATGAATTGGGCTGCTAACCTCAAGGTCGGAAGTTCGACTACCAGCTGTTCCGCGGGAGAAAGCTGAGGCGTTCTGCGCCTGTAAAGATTTACAGCCTCGGAAACCCTGTGCAGGGTCACTATGAATTGGAACCGACTCAACGGAACTTAACAACAACAACAACCCTAATTCAGAGTTTTGTGTGATTATAATTTTAATTACATATGGTGAGTTGTTGTGTGTTGTATGCCATCGTGTGGATTCCAACTTCCAGTGTTTCTATATGACACAGTAGAACTGCCCCATATGGTTTACTAGGCTGTAATCCTTATGGTGTCCTGGTGTGGCACTGTGGGTTAATGCGCCAGACTGCAAAGCAGTTTGAACTGCAAGGTAGGTAGTTCAAGCTCACCAACTGCTCCTCTGAAACCCTATACAGGGTCTCTATGGGTCAGAACTGACTTGACAGCACTCAACAACAAAACAACAACAATCTTTATGGGAACAGATCACCAGGCCTACTCTCTCATGGATTTGAACTTAGGATCTTTTGGGTGGTAGCTAAATGCTTAATCATCACGCCACCAGTTCACAATATTTTTGTTCAGAATCTTATACAATGTAGTTAATTGTACAGATCCTAGAGCCAAGATGGCCTCAATTTGAATCTTGAATCTACTTGTTGTATGATCACCAACCTTTTGGTTAGGAGCAGAGCACTTAATAATTGATAATGTTGTCGTTGTTAAGTGCCTTCAAGTTGGTTCCAACCCATATCAACCCTGTATAGGGTTTCCAAGGAGCAGCTGCTGAGCTTGAACTGCTGATGGGGCTGTGTTACATTCTGTTGTGCATTGTTAGTACCAACTCAATGACACCAAACAACAACAATGGGCTACGGGTTTACCAAGTAATAAAATGACCAAAATTGGTCTGTGGAAGGGAGAGGCAGAGGGAAAGAGGGACCATTAATTACCCATCCATAAGTGTCTATCACTAAAACCTAGAATCTATCAAATGTGGGCGTTAGGACTGGCAGTGTTGCTGAGGAAGATATTAGAATACTGAAAAATCCACACACTTGGACAGAACTCTGTATGTCAAGTCTTCTGGGCTGTTTTATGAGCCGAGCCCTAAAACACTGTCTGGCAAAGGCTAAGGCTGTCTGGCAAAGGCTAAGGCTGACAGGCAGTCTTCTCTCCCAGAAGTAGGCACAGACAATGGCATCGGAATGTTTGTTTGGTTGAGCTGAGCCACTGTTTCACCATTGTATGCTTTGTTACCAGTTATGACATGTGCCAGACAAGCCTTTGCCCCTTCATTCCCTAGGCATTTGTTAAAACAACACCCACTAAGTTCCAGTCTGGATGTGTCTTTTAGCCTGGCTGTAACTTTCCATGTTAAGGAAAGTACAAGAAGTTACAAGTCCTAACTTCACAGCTTTTTTTAAAAGAGAGAGAGAGAGAAAAAAAAACAAAAAGGGTTCTACAGTACAAACCTGGGAGGAAAAAGAGAGGGGAAATTGAATTTTCATTCCTGAATGCCCCGTGAGGCATTGTGCTATTTAGTCCTGGGCATCAACTAAAGGTTGAGAAGCAAAGCAGGAAACATTCTTGATCCATGTTGGTGAGATGCAAACTAACCATCAACACAGATGGGGAAATATTCAGCATGGGCATGGTCTGTCTCAGGCTATATCCCAGCACATCCAACTGGCCTAGCACATGGAAAGCCCTGAGTTAACATTTGTTGAATGAATGAATATAGATGATTCTTTTGAAGGTGCAGAGAAATAAAGAAATATAGCTTCCAAAGGATATTTCTCAAGTAGCTACACCCAAGAAGCCTAGTCCACAGTGCCAGAATGGTGGGTGAGGTGAGTGAGATGCCAAAAACAACCAACAACAATAATAACAAAGCCCACATTGCCACAGTCAATTCCAACTCATAACAAACCAGTAGGACAAAGAACCAACCCATAGGGTTTCCAAAACTAAATCTTTGTGGAAGCAGACTGCATCTTCTTTCTCCTGCTGACTGAATGATTGGTTCAAACCATTCACTGTATCCACTGTGCCACCAGGGCTTTTGAACCCATCAGTCAGCGAGTTGCCTCAGAAACTTGATGCAGGGTGTTTATATGAGTTGGAACTGACTCCATGGCACACCACCACCACTGTATGGACTGAGGTGTAGCACTGTGGGATTAAAGCACTGGACCACAAGGTCAGTTTGAATGACAGGATTCAAACTCACAGCCACTCCTTGGAAACCCTATACAGGGTCGCTATGAGTTGGAACTGGCTCAATGGCACTTAACAACAACATATGGACTAAAGATGTCCTGGTGTGTCACTGTAGAATAAGCACTGGAGTGATAACCACAAGGTCAGTGGCTCAAATCAGTCAGCTACTCTGGAAACCCTATCCAAGGTTGTTATAAGTTGGAATCGACTCGATGACACTTACCACCAACAACAACACATGGACTAAAGGAGCCTTGGTGGTTATGTAGGATAAGAACTGGACTGTAAGGTTAGCAGTGCAAACCCAATACCCACCTCTCACAATAAAGATGAGGTTTTCTGCTCCCATAGATTTACAGCCTCAGGAACCCTAAGGTTGGAATTGAGTTGATGGCATTGACGTGATGGCAATGAGTCTTCAATGAAGAAAAGAGCCCTGGGAATGCAGTGAGTTAAGTGTCAGGCTGCTAAAGAAAGATTGGTACTTTGAGCCCACCTGCTGTTCTACAGGAGAAAGATGAGGCTGTCTTCTCCCAGTAAGAAAAAGATTTTCTTTAAAAAAAAAAAAAGAAAGAAAAAGGGTTTCTTAATCAAAGAAATCCTCTATTATGGTTATTGCAGGGGAGGGAAAATTATCCATGGGCTATAGGGTAGACACATGCTAACATGGGTGATAGGGCAGGCAGGCAATATATAAGCGGGAGGTTGTCAGAAGAAAGATGAAAGTAGCAAAAGAC
>NW_006408654.1:1730323-1749312 GCF_000296735.1 Chrysochloris asiatica
ACACATGTTGGAATCCTGGTATGGTGCTGTAGGATAAGCACTGGCTAACTGCAGGATCAGCGGTTCAAACTCACCAGCTGTTGCTCGAAAATTCTATCTGGGGTCGCTATGAGTTGGAACTGACTCGAAGGCACTTAACAATGACAATAAACACATGTTAACATAGGTGACCTTGAAAGCAATATACAAGAGGGAGATTGGCAGAGAAAAGATGAAGGTATCTGGAGGACACAGGGAGGAATGCAAGAGTTAGAGTAAATAGAGGTCAATATTGGTAACTAATGGTACACAGAGGGGATTGTATTATTGTAATGAAACAAGCTTCATGATTTGTTGAATGTAAATGTGCTCTGTAAACTTTCACTCAATTCACAATAAAAAAAAAAAAAAAAATCATTTCTTCTTTGGACTTGGTCCACTATCTCTGTAGCATAGGAGACATTACATGACATAGGGACAGAGACATTTCCTACTCGGAGGTCAAACTGGTGACCTCATAGCCAAATGTGATCAAAGAGACCTAGGTTACACTTACTGTGAGACCAGAGGCAAATCAGGTCACCTCTTCGAGCATTTTTTCCTGATCTCTAAAATGGGGAAATATTAGCTGCTAACCCCTCACTAATCCTCAGCTTAAGAGATAGTCTCTCTGCTATGTGTTTCATAAAAAAACAAAAGAGAAAGAGTTTTTACTGAGAACTTTTGCTTAGGGAACTAGAATTTCAAAACAAATGCTTCAGGTTCCTTGGTAGAGTTATGACTTTCTGGTTATGAATATGAGGTAAAATCATTACTGTCATAAAATAATAAAATGAGCACATACAGATTTTATTTAACCAATTAATGCAGAAACTGACAGCATGCTACAACCAGTTAGAAGAAGCATAAAAAACATAAATTTATATGGAATAAAGAATTATTAAGATAAAGGAGCAAAAGCACATAAAACTGGCTGGGGAAGTGGGAGAGGGTGTTCATTTGCATGTCCATAGATAAGAATTCTTTTGCATTTCCAGCAGTTATCTATAATTTGTTGTTGTTAAGTGCCATCCAGTTGGTTCCAATTTATAGCAACCCTGTATAGGGTTTCCAAGGAGTGGTTGGTGAGTTTGAACCACCAACCTTGTGATTAGCAGTCCAGTGCATACACTACAGCACCACACCAGGACTCCAATTTGCAGATTTGTAAAATAGCTCAAGTAGAATCAGAACCAGATAGCCAAGTCAGTTTAATAAAACTTAGTTTGTGACTTGCTAAGTGTTGTGGAGTCCGTCTCCAGTGCACACCATGGCCCTCCTATTCACAACAGAATGAAATGCTGCCAGGGTCTACTGATCTACTCCATCCCATGATCAGTTGTAGAGCAGACCATTGTGATCCATAGGGTTGTCCGTGGCTGATTTTGGGGGGTGGATCACCAGGCCTTTCTTCCTAATCTGTGGGAGTCTCAAAGCTCCACTGAAGCCTGTTCAGTGCCATAGCTACATGGAAGCCTCCACTGACAGGCAGGTGGTGGTTATGCATGAGGTGCATTGGCTGGTCTCCCACCTGGAAGGCAAGAATTCTACCATTGAACCACCAGTGCTGTCAAAACTTATAACTAGGGACAGCAAACAGCCAACTACTGACTAAATCAGGGGAACAAACTCTGATATTCATGTTCTCATCTTCTGCCACTATAGAAGTCCTGGTGTGGCACTGTAGGATAAGCACTGGAAACCCTATACAGCGTCATTATGAATCACAACCGACTTAACAGCACTTAACAACAATTTATGGGACTCTTGGTGCAGTGCTGTAGGATAAGCACTGAACTGCAAACTATAAGACCAGCAAATCAAACCAACCAACAGCTCCTCGGACACCCTACACAAGGTCACTATAAGTTGGAACGGACTCACTGGCACTTGACAAGAACAACAATACAAATAAGGTTTTCAGGGGCAAAACATTCAGAAATCGTCTGTCTCTCCTTCTTCCTAGTCTTCTTCCTGTTCTGGACATTCAGTTGAAACCTGTCCACCATGGATGACCCTGCTGGGGTCATTTAAAATGCTGATGGAATAGCTTCCAGCATCACAGCAACATGCAAGCCACCACAGTACAACAAACTGACAACTGAGTGCAGGGCTCCTTAAATTAGAGCTGATCTTTTTAAATTTTTTAAATGTAATTAGAAGTAGTTTTGATTTATTTCCCTGTTGAAAAGTAACTATAAGAGGAGGCAAGACTGATCATGAGTTAATTGTTAAAATTCAATGATGTGTACATAATGAGTATCATGATTCATCCTGGGTTTTTTTGTTCATATTAACATTTTTTCAGAAGAAAAAATTCAATAATAAAGGAAAACATGGCCATTTTATAAAATTTGTGAAAAACTAAAAAAGAAAACAGTCACCATTCTGAGATTGTTGTTTTTAAATGCGTTCAAGTCAGTTCCGACCCATAGCGACCCTTATAGGGTTTCTAAGGAGCAGCTGGTGAGCTTGAACCGCCGACCTTGCAGTTCAAACAGCTTGGCAGTCTGGCACATTAACCCATAGCGCCACACATATTTATATTTTGGTGGATTGTGTATATGTTTGTGTATGTGCATATAAATATACTGATACAAATATTGGCACATAATATGTTTTGTAACTACATACACTCTGGGATCATGCTGTTTAATAATCTGCTTTTTTTGTAACTTCACAGTGTACAAGCAGTCCCCAGCTTATGAAGGAGATCTATTCTTCAGTGTACCTTGAAGTCAAATCTAAGTCAGAACAGGTACATAAAGTTTCAAGGTCAGTGGTTCAACCCCAGCAGCCACTCCACAGAGACACATGAGATTTACGCTCTCAGAAACCCTCTGGAGCAGCTGGGCTCTGTCTGATAGTCACTATGAGTCAGAACCAACTTGAAGACAATGGGTTAGGTTTTAGTGCAAGAACAGACTTGAAGCATGGGCAGCAAATGAAAGTGACTGTGATGAAGAATTTGTTGCAAGTAGGGATTGGTTTAATCTTTTCAAAGCGAGGGCAAATTTAACAGTCAAGTAACAGTAAAGGGCAAGTATGAATGCAAGTCTGACCCAAGCCACAGTATTTTCAATTGCCTCAAATGTTTGCAAAAGCTGGACAATGAATAAGGAAAACCAAAGAAGAATAGATGCCTTTGAATTATGGTGTTGCTGAAGAATAGTACATGTACTTGTACATGACTTCCAGAAGACCAAACACATCTGTGTTGGAAGCGAGAATGGAAAGACAATCGTTTCACATAAATTGAGCCTGTCTTCAGAAAGGATTGTTGTTGTTGTTGTTAAGTGCTGTCAAGTTGGTTCCAACTCAGAGCAACCCTGTTTAAGGTTTCTAAGAAGCTGCTGGTGAGCTTGAACTGCTGACCTTGCAGTTCAAACTGACCTTGCAGTCCAGTTCGTTAACTAACTGCACCACACCAGGACTCCTCAGGAGGGATTAGTCCATGGAGACGAGTCAGTGAAAAAGATGGATGGACACAGTGGCTACAACAATGGGATCAAACGTAGAAGAGAATGTGAGGATGGTGCACACTGGGCAGCGTATACAGGGTCACTGTGAATCCAAACCAACTCCATGGCACCGAACAACAAACAACATGAGTTGTACATAAGTCAGATGTTCGTAACCCGGAGACTTAGTGGAAATATCTTAAAACCAAAACAACAAACACCTTGGTATCAAGTTGACTCTGACTTATAGTGAGTCTATAGGACAAAGTAGAGCCGTCCCATCAGGTTTCCAAGGCTGTAATTCTTTATGAAGTCCATTGTCACACCTGTTTCCCACTGGTGGGTTTGAACCACTCACCTTTCAGCAGCCAAGTGTTTCAGCCACTGTGCCACCAGGCATCTTTATAAGCATCTTACTATGTCAAAAACAGATTTCCTTACTATTGTGTTTTATAGCTGTTTTTCATTCTACCACAATCTGTTTAATCAAACTTCTGTTTTGATTATCAAAGTTTTTCAAGCTTTTCCTTATGAATAATCGTGTCATGAACATTTTGTAGCTATCTTGCAGTATTCTTGATCATTACTTATTATTGCCTTAGGATAAACTCCTAGAAGTGGAATTTGGGGCTATACCTACTTTTAAGGGTTTTGATAATATTGCCAGATTGACCTGGTCCTAGCAATCCCATGAGCCATGGGTTGTGATCTTCTGATAAACTAATCGAAGACCATCACTGTAGGAGTGTAGCAGCTACTTCTCTACCAGGTTATCCCTGGGTTGCCATGTGTCAAGGACAGTTTACTACTGTGGGCTGCGAACCTTAAGGTCAGCGGTTCAAAACTACCAGCCGCTCCGCGGGAGAAAGATGAGGCTTTCTACTCCCATAAAGATTTACAACCTCGGAAACCCTGTACAGGGTCGCTATGGGTCGGAACCAACTCGATGGCACTTAACAACAACAACAACATGCATTTCCCTTAGGAAAATGTAAATAGCACAAGTCTAGTCTTCTAAGATCAGTTTAGAAAGTTACCTAATCTAAGTCTCACATTTTACAAATGAAGAAATTCAGCTCCAAGATCACACAGCTAACTAAAACTTTCTGGAACTTCTGGGTAATTTGTGCTTCAGAAGAGCTATTGAGAAGTTAGAGCTTTAATGACAATAACAGCTGGCATTTGCTGAGCATTTACTCCATACTTTCTATCATCTGATCCCCTCAATAACCCCATGGTATTGGCACTAATATGTTCTTATTTTACATTTAAGTTAAAAAACAAACAAAAACCAATTGCCATCAACTGGACTCCGACTCACAGCAACCCCATGTACTCCACAGGGCTTACTATGGCTGATTTTTCTGCAAGTACACCACCAGGCCCTTCTTCCAAGACACCTCTGGGTGGATGTGACCCTCCAACCTCTCGGTGAGCAACCTAGTGCATTAATCATTCAGCACCCAGGGATTCCCACATTTAAGTTAAGAGGAAACATGAAGAGATGAAGTAACTGGCCCAAAGCATCTTCGTTATCCAGCGCTGCTATAACAAAAATACCACAAGTGGGTGGTTTTAACAAAGAAAAAATTATTTCCTCACAGTTTAGGAGGCTAGGTGCCAACTCTCGGGAAAGGCGTTCCATGTTGGCTCAATTTAGATCCTTGTCTTTTGGAGTTTCTGCATCTGGGGGATCTGCATGTAGATTAGCATCTCTCTTCCACTGTCTCTGCTTGCTAGCTTGCTTTTAACCTCTAGGATCAGCACTGGACTGCAAACCAGAAGGTCAGTAGCTCAGCGGTTCAAACCCACCAGATGCTCCTTGGAAACCCTGTACAGGGTCACTATGAGTCAGAACTGACTCGATGGCACTTAGCAACAACAATTCTGTAAGGTAAGCACAGGACTCCTAACCACAGGTTAGTAGTTTGAGACTACTAGCTGCTTCACAGGAGAAAGATGAGGCTTTTTGTTCCAACAAAGAGTTAAAGCCTCAGAGACCCTATACGAGGTTCCTATGAGTTTGAACTGACTTGAAGGCACTTAATAACAACAACAATATCTCCAAAAACATTGATTTAAGACATGGTGGTGGTGCTGGTGTTATGTGCCATGGAGCAGGTTCCAACTCATACCGACCCTGTACAGGGTTTCCAAGGCTATAAATCTTTACAGGAGCAGAAAGCCTCATCTTTCTTCGATGGAACAGCTGGTAGTTTCGAACTGCTGGCCTTGCGGTTCTCAGCCCAATTCGTAACCACTACACTACCAGAGCCCCTTATACTAATCCAGTTTTGCTAACAAAATCATAACATTCCATTCTCAAATTGGATCATAACCACAGACATGGCCTGTGTAGGGTCTGTGAGGCGGTGAATCTTTTCGGGAGCAGAAAGCATCATCTTTCTTTCATGGAGTGGTTGGAACCAAACCCAAGATCTTGAGGTTCACAATCAAGTACTTATCCTATAGAGCCATCAAGCTCACAGAGCACAGACATGTTGTTGTTTTTGTTGAGTGCAGTCAAGTCCATTCCAACTCAAAGAAACCTTGTTTAGGGTTTCCGAGGAGGAACTGGTAGGTTTGAACTGCTGACTTCGTGGCTCACAGTCTAGTGCTGTAAAAATCCTTACAATTTTACGACACACATCCTGATGTGGTGCTGTGGGATAAATCACTGGACCAGAAGGTAGTTCGAACCACAAGGTCAGCAATTCAAACTCACCAGCTGCTCCTTGGAAACAACAACAACAGTACCCAATACGTACTTTGTGGAGCCTGGGTTCAAATTCAGGCAAACAAATTTCAAACCCCAGGTTTAGCCATAGATTATCAGCAGCAGCCTCCCCTCTTGTTTTTCATGGTTGTTGTTGTTGTTGTTAAGTGCCTTCATGTCGGTTCTAACTCGTACGGTTTCCAAGGAGCTACTGGTGGGTTTGAACTGCTGACCTTGTGGCTCAAACTGACCTTGTAGTCCAGCGTATTATCCTGCAGCACCACACCAGACACATTAAATCTATATATCACTTCTGAGCCTGGTGTGGCACTGTAGGAAAAACACTCAACTGCAATGTCAGTTTGAAACACAAGGTCGGTGGTTCAAACTCCCCAGCCTATACAGGGGCACTATGAGTCAGAACCCTCGGAACCGACTCAATGGCACTTAGCAACAACAACAACATTCCTTCTGAGCCATGATGATCCCCACCCACTTTTCCAGAAGCACATGAGTGACTACAATGTATCCCTGGTATTCAAACAACACCGTGTTCACTCCTCCTCACCTCATCCTTCTAGAAGGATCTTTGTCTAACTTCACGGGTTTTCCTAGCTTCTTTTCTGGTGGAGATAGAAGCCACTATTGAAACAAATCCTCTCCTGTCTAAGAAGACAATGCTTGCAATTTCCCTTTCCTTAATCTGGTCAGAGTTGAATGTTCAAACATGTAAATCTGTGCACCCCTGGAAATGACAGCCACACACCAATTGTATATTGTGAATGCTTATTAATTGGTGGCTCTTCCTGGGGTCTTCCTGTCAGAAGAAAAGAGTTCTGGCTGCACCTAAGCTATTAATTGACTGAAACAATGAAAAAGCTCACAATAGCAATGGGGAAAAAGTTACTGAACCCGGAAATAATGTAGCATGCAAATATTCCCCAGGGTTTGTTTTTTTTTTAAGAAAACCAAGGCAAATTTTTAAAAGCTCTTTCCTTCTTATATTCTCAAAGGTAGCAAAGCATAATGAACTGCATTGCCTGGCAAGAGCAAACATGATTTACCAGCAGAACGGGTAACTGTGGTTATGTACACAGCCTTGAACAAAGTGAAGGCAGAGGCAATGGAATGGTTTACAATAAAAATTAATTCATTTCTAGTTTTCCCCTTCCCAGGTCTAACCTCCACTTAGAATTCTGAAAGCAAACACAGTCATTAAAGAACAAGACATCTCCCAGCTGATTACAATCTTAAAACAACACACATTCATACAAGGTAACTTCAAAAAGTTTGCAGAAAATTCTGTTATCTTTTCATTCCATTTTCTTCCCACAAACATCTTGAAGCCCCTGTTATTTTTTTCCCCCAGAAAGGATCACCCCACCTCATGAATCATGCACCCACTGTCATTTGTTTGGCTTTTTCTCAGCTCGTTTCCTTAGTTCTATCAATTGCCTTCCCCCCTGCCCCCCTTGAGGAAAAACCTCACTTCGAGTTAATCCCTTGTCTGATGCCAGAGCCTGCCAGCAACACCACCCACTTGAGGTGGAGTATGCCTTACTCATCATTAGCAGGAAGGGGTGGTGGTCAAAATGTCCTGTGCCATCTAGGTCTGCCAACAAGGCAGGGAGAGGATGCTCTGAACACCCTTGACTTTCTCTAGGGAATCAGTGAAACCGTAAGTCTCACTTGCCTCAGGGCAGTTGTCCAAGTCATCCATTTCTGGTTGAAGCTGACAAGATTACTAAAAAGGTACATGAAATACTAGTTTTTAGAGTTCTGCATTACAGGGAATTATGGGACCCTTGTGGGACAGCAACCCTACAGGACAAAGTAGAACTGCCCCTGTGGTTTTCCAAGCAATCTTTTTGTGTTCTTTGCAGAAGCTAACTGCCACATCTTTCACCCACCGAACTCTGGTGTCCAACTGCTGACGTTTTGGCTAGCAGCTCAGCAACTGTGACACTAGGGCTTTTTCCATAAAGATTTTGCTGTTTGTTTAGTGCCTTTGAGTCAGTTCTGACTCTTAGCAACCCTGTAGAGGGTTTCCAGGGAGCAACTGGTGGATTTGAACCACCAACCTTGTGGTTTGCAGTCCAGTGCTGACCCTACAGTACCCTACAGGACTATCTGGGAAATCCTAAGGAGCAATTCTACTGTCTTATGGAGTCACTGTGAGTCTGAAGTTGGTACATTTATTTCTTCCCGGAGCTCTGGGAGTTTTAACAGTGAAGTGCTCAACTACTAACAAACAGGCTGGTGGTTCAAACACACCAGCTGCTTGAAAGACCTGGTGATTTGCTTCCATAAAGATTGTTGTTGTTGTTGTTAAATGCCATCAATACAGTTCCGATTCATAGTGACCCTGTATAATGTTTCTGAGACTGTAAATCATTGTAAGAGCAACTGGTAGGCTCGAATCGCCAATCTTGTAGTTCAAAATCCAGTGCTTATCTTTCAGAGCCATAAAGATTATCACCTAGAAAACCTTCATAGGCAGTTCCACTCTGCCACATGAAGTGGCTGTGTGTTAAATATCAACTCCATGGCACACCATAGCAACACCAAAGCCCTAAAAGAAGGTATGTTTGGTTTTTTACATCTCTCAGGTTTCAAGATACCTGACTCTAACTTACTAGTTTCTGCCTAAAAGTTTATCTCTTTTGCTGTTTATTGTTAAGGTCCATGCAGTCGGTTCCGACTCAAGTTATTGTTGTTAGGTGTCAACGAGTCAGATTTCACTCATAACAACTCTATGTACAACAGAATGAATCAATGCCTAGTCCTGTGCCAACCTCACAATCATTGCTACACTTGAACCCAGTGCTACTGCCACTGTGCCAATCCATCTCGTTAAGTGTCTCCCTCTATTTTGCTGGCCCTTTACTTTACCAAGCATGATGTTTTCCTGATATTATATTCAAAGTATGAGAGACAAATTTTGGGCATCCTGGCTTCTAAGGAGCATTCTGGTTCTTCCAACACAGATTTGTTTATTCTTCTGGCAGTCCATGGTACTTTCAACATTCTTCTCTAACACCATAACTCAAATGCATCAATTCATTGCTCAAATTTTGCATGCATATGAGAATATTGAAAATACCACTGCTTGGTCAGACACACCCTAGTCCTCAAACTGACATTTTTGCTCTTCAACACTTTAAAAAGATCTTGTGCAGCAGATTCGCCTAATGCAGTAGTACATCGTTTGATTTCTTCACTGCTGTTTCCATGAGTGTTTCCAAGCAAAATGAAGTCTTTGATAACTTCAATCTTTTCTCCATTTATCATGATGTTATTTATTGGTCCAGTTGAGGATTTTTGTTTTCTTTACATTGAAGTGCAACTCATTTCGAATGCTATGGTCTTTGATCTTCATCGGTATTTTAAATCCTCTTCATTTTCAGCAAGCAAGGTTGTATCAACTGCATATTGCAGGTTGTTAATGCGTCTTCCTCTAATCCTGATGCCACATTTTTCTTCATATAATCCAGCTTCTCAGATTATTTGCTCAGCATACAGATTGAATAAATTTGGTAAAAGAATACAATCCTGGCACAAACCTTTCCTGATTTTAAACCATTCAATAAACCCTTGTTCTGTTCGAATGATTGTCTCTTGGTCTATGTACAGGTTCCTCATGAGCACCATTAAGTATTCTGGCATACTCTTCTCTGCAAAGTTTTCCATAGCTTGTCTTGATCCACATAGTCAAAAGCCTTTGCATAGTCAGCAAAGCACAGAAAACATCTTTCTGGAATTCTTTGCTTTCAGTCAAGATCCATCTGTCTCCACCAATGATATCACTCACTCCATGTCCTCTTCTGAATCTAGCTTGAACTTCTGGCCATTGCCTGCCATTGACTGTTGAAGCCAATTTTCAATTATCTTTAGTAAAATTTTACTTGCATGCAATATTAATGATGGTATCTGATGATTTCCACATTCCATTAGGTCACCTCTCTTTGAAATGAGCACAAATATGGATTTCTTTCAATCATTGGCCAGGTGGCTGTCTTCCAACTTTCTTGGCATAAATGAGTGCCTTCAGTGCTGCTTCAGTTTGTTGGAAGATTTCAATGTGTATTCCATAAGTTCCCAGGGCCTTGTTCTTTACCAATGCTCTCAATGCACCTTGGACTTCTTCCTTTACTATCATTGGCTCTTAATCATATGCTACCTCTTGAAACGGTTGAGTATCAACCATTTATTTTTAGTACAGTGGCTCTATATAGTCCTTCTATCTTTTTTTTTTTTTCTTCCATCTTCTTTTGATGTTTTCTGTATCACTCAATATTATGCCCAAAGAATCCTTCAGAATTTCAAGTTGAGGTTTTTCCTCAGTTCTTTCCCTTTGAGAAATGCTAAGAGTGTTCTTCCATTTTGGTTTTCTATCGCCAGGTATTTGCACATTTCATTATAATATTTGTTTTTGTCTTCTTGAACTGCCCTTTGAAGTTTTCTGTTCCGCTCTTTAACTTCCTCATTTCTTTCATTTGCTTTAATACCTCTACACTGGAGAGTAAGTTTCTGAGCTTCTTCTAATATCCATTTTGGTCTTTTCCTTCTTTCTTGTCTTCTTGGTGACCTTTGCATTCTTCCTGTATGATGTAGAACATTCCATGTTCTACAACTCTTCAGGTTTTGGGTCATTACGGTCGAATGCATCAAATCTGTTCTTCGGATGATCTCTAACTTTAGGTGGAATGTGTTCAAGGTTAAATTTTTGCTTTTGTGGACTTGATTTAATTTTCTTTGCTTCAGCCTGAACTTGCATATTAGCAATTTATGGACGCTTTCAGTCTGTCCCTGACCTGGTTTTGACTGGTGAGATGGAGATTTTTGCTGTCTCTTTTCACAATGTAATTAATTTGATTTCTGTGTATTCCATTTGGTAAGGTCCATGTGAATAGTCATCTTTGCTGTTGTTTAAAAAAAAAGTATTTGCAATGAACAAGTTATTGGTCTTGCAAAATTCTATCATGCAATCTCCAGCATAATTTCTTTCACTGAGGTCGTATTTTCCAATGACTAATCCTCCTTCTTTCGTTTCTAATCAGCAATAATTATGATTCCAATCACCAGTAATTATAAATACATCTTGATTGCACATTTGATCAATTTCAGACTGAAGAAGGTAGAATTCTTCAATTTAATTATCACTGGCTTTAGTGGTTAGTGCGTAAATTTAAATAATAGTTATATTAGCTGGTCTTCCTCATAAATGTATGGATACTATCCTACCACAGCACTATACTTCAAGAGAGATCTTGAAATGTTCATTTTGATGATGAATGTGACATCATTCCTCTTCCATTTGCCATGCCTGCATAGCAAACCATGTGATTGCCAGATCCAAAATGGCCAGGACCAGTCCATTTCAACTCCCTAATGCCTAGGATATTGATGTTTATGTATTCATGTCATTTTTTTCTTCCATGTCATTTTTGACAACTTCCAATTTTCCTAGATCCATACTTCATACATTCCATGTTCTGATTATTGATGGATGTTTGCAACTGTATCTCTCATTTTGAGTGGCATTCCTTCAGCATATGAAAGTCCTGAGGGCTTTACTGCATTCGTGTCATCACGTTCAAGTCTACTTTGAAGAGGCAGCTCTTTCCAGGTTGTATTTTGAGTGACTTCCAGCTTGAGGGGCTCATCTTCTGGCACTATATCTGACAATATTCTGTTGCTTTTCATTCATGTTTCAATACTTAATATTCTGGTGCTATGTGACAGTGTTGTACTGCTAGTCATAAGGTTTTCAGTGGCCAAGTAGCCCGTTTATCCTACTTAGTCTGTCTTACTTTGGAAGCTGAACTGAAACCTGTCTACCGTGGGTGACTCTGCCGGCATTCAATATACAGGAAACATAGCTTCCAGCAGCACAGAAGTACACAAACCACCACAGTACGGCAAACTGTGGTTTCTGAGGCTTTAAATCTTTGTGGGAGCAGAAAACCTTATCTTTGTCCTGAAGTGTGACTGGAGAGGTCAAACCATATGTCTTGTGGTTCATAGTCTACTGCTTAAAGTATGGAGCTACCGCACTCCCCAACTTTTCTCTAACTACCTTTTAAATTGTAAGGATTCTTTGGTGATTACTGTAGCCCTGAGTGTTGACAATTAGATAAATATGGAAATAATTTGGTGGTCACTCCTTTCTCAGTCCTCTCACAGAGTCTTGTGATTGCCCCTAACCCAATCCGATCCACTGCCATCTAGTCAATTCTAACTCATAGTGACTCTGTAGTAGAACTGCCAAAACACAAAAGCACTGCTCCATGGGGTTTCTGAGACTGTAAATCTTTAAGGGAGCAGACAGCCTCATTTTTCTCCCAGAGCCATTGGTCGATTTGAACTGCCAACTTTATGGTTACTGTCAGGTTAAGTGCTTGCCTACAAGTCAAAAAGCTAGTGGTTTGAATCTACCCAGAGAGACTTTGAAAAAAGACAGGCAATTTGCTTCCTAAAGCAAATCAGAAACCCTGCGTTGTTGTTATTGTAGTTAGGTGCCTTTGAGTCCGCTCTGACTCATAACCATTCTAAGTACAATAAAACCAAACACTACCCAGTACAGGGCCATCCTCACGACTGCTGTTACATTTGAGCCAATTGCTGTTTCCACTGTGTCAATCTGTTTCGTTGAGGGTCTTTCTGTTTTTCATGACCCTTCACTTTACCAAGTGTGATGTCTTTCTCCAGGAACTGGCCCTGCCTGACAACATATCCAAAGTAGGAGAGATGAAATCCCATCATCCTGACTTCTAAGGAACATTCTGGCTGTACTTCTTCCAACACAGATTTGTTTGTTCTTCTGGCAGTCCATGGTACTTTCAATATTCTTCTCCAACACCATAACTCAAATGTGTCAATTCTTCTAAGGTCTTCCTTATTCACTGTCCAACTTTCACACGTATATGAGGTACCTAGAAATACCATGGCTTGAGTAAAAGGCACACCTTAGTCCTCAAACTGACATGTTTGCACTTGAACACATTAAAGATGTGCAGCAGATATGCCTAATGCAATATGTCATTTGCTGCTTTTCTGAGTGTTGATGGTTGAGCCAAGCAAAATGAAGTGTTTGGAAATTTCTGCTTTTTCTCTGTGTATCATGATGTTATTTATTAGTCCAGTAATGAGGATTTTTGTTTTCTTTACATTGAGGTGCAACCCATACTGAAATTTGTATTAGTCTTTGATCTTCAGCAGTAAATATTTTAAGTCCTTTTCACTTCCAGCTAGTAAGGTTGTTTCATCTGTATGCAGCAGGTTGTTAATGAGTCTTCCTCCAGTCCTGATGCCATATTCTTCTTCGTATGATCCAGCATCTCAAATTATTTGCTCAGCATACAGGCATACAGAGTCGCTATAACAAAAAGAATTGGCTGATGTGTAACCTTTTCAAGACGTACTATATGATCAAAAATCAATGATATTAAGGGGAAACGTACAAATGGAACTGAAGGCACTGGTGAAAACAAGGTTTCAGGAACTGATGGAATACAAAAGTGATATATTTCAACAAAGAATTCTAGAAGTTCGTGGACAGAGTGTTGCCAGAAATTCAAGCCAGATTCAGAAGAGGATGAGGAATTAAGGATATCATTGCTGATGTCAGATGGGTCTAGACTGAAGGCAGAGACTATTAGAAAAATGTCTACTTGTGTTTTATTTACTATATAAATACTTCCAACTATGTGGATCATAACAAACTACAGATACCATTGTGAAAAATGGGTATTTCCAGAGCACTTCATTGTGCTTATGAGGAACCTGTGCATAGAGCAAGAGGCAGTCATTTAAAGGGGGTACTGAATGGCTTAACATCAAGAAACATGTGCATTAGGGGTGTATCCTTTCACTATAATTATTCAGTATGAATGCTGTATAAATTATCAGAGAAGCAGGATTATATGAAGAAGTGAACCCTATAGTGCTCTTTAAACCTTAAACTAAGACTATCCCCTGAAGTCTTAAGACCAAATAATAGTTTTCCTTAACTAGTAACAATGACCTGCCTTGAACACTATGCTTTTTTATGAACTATCTATAAATAGAGAAAAGATTGAACTTGTCAAAGATTTTGTTTTGCTTGAATCCACAGTCAACACTCATGGAAGCAGCAGGTAAGGAATCAAATGAGGTATTGCATTAGAAAAATCTGCTACACAAGACCTCTTCAAAGTATTCAAGAGCAAAGATATCAATTTGAGGACTGAGGTGTGCCTGCCCCAAGTCATGGTATTTTCAATAGCCTCATATGCATGTGAAAGTTAAACAATGAATAAGGAAGACCATAGAAGAATTGATGCATTTGAGTCATGGTGTTGGAGAAGAATATTGACTTCCAGAAGAACACACAAATCTGTGTTGGAAGGAATATAGCCAAAAGGCTTATTAGAAGCCAGAATAGTGAGAATTCATCTCTCACACTTCAGACATGTTATCAGAAGGGACCAGTGCCTGGACAAGAACATTTTGCTTGGTAAAGTGGAGGGTCAGTGAAAAAGAAGAAGACCTCAACAAGATGAACTGACACAGTAGTAGCAGCAATGGGCTCAAGCATTACAATTGTGAAGATGGCAAAGGCCTGGGCATTGCCTGGTTCTGTTGTGCATAGGATTGCTATGATTCAGAACCAATTCGACAACACCCAACAACAACAACAATATAGCATCAAATTGGTAACAACAACCTGAAAGATTAAATTGAAGGAGGAACAAACTCAGAAAAGGAGAGGGAAAAATGGCTGCTCATCTCAAGTATAATCAGTCATTATTGGTGCATGGAGTTCTGGTGTGGTACTACAGGATAAGCACCAGACTGTTAACCCCAAGGTCAGTGATTCAAACCCACCAGCCACTCCTTGGAAACCCTATACAGGCTCTCTATATGTTGGAACTGACTCAACCACACTTAACGATAACAAAATGGCCCCTATAGAAACTTGAATTGGTGTAGGATTTTGCTGTTGTATATTCTCAACAACAACAAAATAAAACATTTTTTAAACCCTATAGAGAAGTTCCATTTTGTACACCTGGGGTCACCGTGAGTCAGAATCAAGAGCAAGTCAGCTATTGATGTACCTTTAGAAAATAACCAGTTAACCAGTTGCCAGGGAGTCAATTCCAACTCAGAGCAACCCCATATGTCAGAGTAGAACTGTGCTCCATAGAGTTTCCATGACTGATTTTCATTTACAGAAGCAGATAACCAACCTTTTCTTCCAAAGAGTCTCTGGATAGACTCAAACCTTCAACCTTTTGGTTAACTGCCAAGCATGCTAAGTGTTTGCATCACCCAAGGACTCCCACCATCTCAGGTTGTTCTTGTAGTTAGTTGCCATCAAGTTGACTCAGACATCCCTGCAGTTACATTTTGCATATAATTTAACTTAATGTAAATGGAAGCATACATATATTCTTCTGTGACTGTCTTTGTTCACCCAGCATTTTATTTGTGAGAGACACAAATTATATTTGTTCTGTGTGAGTGCAGTTTTCTTTTTCAATGCTGTATAGTATTCCATTATATAAAGTTGCCACAATTTGTTTATCCAGCCCACTATTGATGATATGTTTATTATTCGCATCTGAAACCATGATAGAAAACAGTGTTTTGAAGACCCTTGATATATTGAGTCCCGTGGTCTTTTTCATTAATCCATATGTGTTTTTTGTTACCCTGCTATCCAGAAACCCTGTTCCCCCTGTGACCCTATTCCCAACAAACACACACCAGCCCATTCCATCCCTACCACCTTGTCTGCTGTTAGGCTGGAAACGTCAAAGCATTACAGTATGAGCTGGGAACCAAAAACTATTGAAGAAATAGAAGGTCAAAGACTTCTCGGAGGCCTCCCTTCCTTTCTGCTTCTGATTTAACTTCTGATAACAGTAACAACAACAACAACAAATATTCAAAAGCATGAAAAGAATTCTTATTCATTTCCTCCAGCTCTGGGGGAGGACAGTGGGAAATAGGAGAGAAAGTGCTGAGCTTGTTGGCAGAGTGGGTAGGTCTGTTACGCCCAAGCTCTTGAAAACCTCAAACTGGGAGGTGCTCCACTTCTGCACAAGGGAAGGACAAAGGAAACATGGCTGGCAGTACCCCCTGTTGTCTGGGCTTCTGTAACCAGACAGGCCTGCTCTACCACAGTTTCCAGAAAATGTAGGGGAGGAGGACAAAGAGGCCAGCAGCAAGGGATTCACTCCAGCTGCAGGCCATGAAAGAAGGTGGTGGGACTGTCATACTGGCTGGATCACAGCTCTGTCAACCTACCCAGAGAAAGTAGGCCTGAGTGAGCTGGTGGAAGGGTCTCCTCAACTGCTTCAGTCAAAAGGTGTAAATGAACTTTGCCACAGCAGATACAGGAGGGCGTATCTGACAGTGGTTTATTTTGACTCAATGGGCTTCTCTTTGGGGAGCTAGAATGTGGAGAACTTGAAGTAATATTTGGATGAAGTGGTTTATGGAAGGAAGTCTTGAGTAGAGAGAGACTGCATCATTCCCTAAGTCTCCTTTTTTGAGCTGTCTGACAGAGAAGCTATCCGCTGCACTAGTTTATTTTGGATCTTCATTGTTTCAGAGAGCTGGACTTACCTTTTTTCAACAATATATTGCTGGCAAGAAGATAAGTGCATTTTGTTAATAAGAATCAGAAGTCTATAAAATGTGCTTTCCCTTTGACTCAACAATTCCATTTCTAGGAAGTCAATCTAAGGAAATAATCAGACAATAGATATAAGAATATTCAACACAATATTTTTTGTAATGTGGAAAAATTGGAGGTAGCCCAGACAGCCACAATAAACAACCAGTTAAATAAATCACTGTATATCTTTTAGGGATGTTATCAAACAATATCTAATGGCATGGAATGATGTTTGCTCTATAATAAGGGAAAAAATAATATTTTAAAATATGATGCCACAGGGGGAAAATGACTAGAAGGAAACAGATATAGCCATAGAAATAGATTCATAGGTGCATAAGTGGTTACAGGATCTGTCCATGTTAAATATAATATTTAAAAATTTTTTTTAATTGCAAAAGTAATGCATGCTCATTGAGAAAAATTCAAAGTAAAAACCACCGCCTCCATGGCTTTACTCAAGACTCTCATATCTTTATTCAAACCGTTGTCAACCATGTGGTATTTACATTTTCAAATGATTCACAATTTAAGGAACAAATACTACTTAATCTTCAAATTAATCTATGTGGGGTAGTCATGTCATTTGTCCTGATTTTGTAGCTGAAGAAACAGGGGAAGGCAACACACAACAAGAGGGAGGTTGGCACAGGAGCAATGACGGTAGTGGAAGACACAAAGCAGCACAAGAGTTGAATAGAGGTAAATACTGGTAACTGATGGTACATGGAAGGGATTCCAATCATTGCAATGACACAAAGTGTATGATTTGTGAACATGGGCCAATGATCTGCTCTGTAATCCTCCATTCAATTCACAATAAAAAGTTTTTTTAAAAAAAACAAAAAACATTAAATCTGGAACGTATCACCATTTTCTAGGTTATGAAATGGGTATCAGCCCAAAGAGGCATGTCCTTTCCTGGTCCTAGACCACTTGGTAATATCTGTAAGTGTTGGCACCTGGGTTCTTGGGAATTGGATTTGAAGAGGTTTCAGAGGTGATGCCATTGAACACCTTCATGGTGTAGGTGTCGTCTCTGCTCCGTTCCCGGGAGATGGCCCTCCAGCCACTGCTGGCACATGGCCAATGACTGGATGCTCCCTGCTTTCCAAAGGAGCCTCCTTCATATTCTGGCTGAAATCTGCCTACCTGCAACTTGAATTCCTTGGCCCCGTTCTTTTCCTGGTTGTATTGGTGGTTTCTGGCAAACCCAGCAGGGCATTTTGTCAGAGAGCATGTGGCGGCATTCTAAGGGGAAATACAATCATGATGAAAAGGAAAAGAGGTAGGCCACAGTTGGACCAAGAATCAGGGTTGAAAGCCAGCTTCCAGGTCCCAATTGGATAATGAGTCAGCTGGGTTAGAACCACCAACCTTTCAGTTAGCAGCCAAGCACTTAACTATTGTACCAGGGCTTCTTTTCTAGAGAAGAGGGAAATCTCACTATAATTGGAATGGGTTCAAGTGAAAAAGGAATGAAAAGAAGTGAAGACAGAATGTATAGATAAGAAGTTTTATTGTAAAGAAAAGCAGAAAAATGGGCAGTAGCTAAGACCAAGAAAATAAAATGTTTAAGATGAGAAAACTACAATATATTTGTATACTAGTGGAAATGTGAAGAAGAGGGAGGAAAATTCATAAAGGGGTATACAAGCGTTCTTTAAAAAGTTCATGGAAAATGAGTCTTATAAAAAAGAAAAATATACGTGGACTTCCTTTTTTTTGAACCAAAGTAAACTCATACTAACTAGTTATACATGTCTGAACAGGATCTACTTTAAAGTACCAAGAAGGATCAGTTTGAAAAGAGTCCCTATGATAGCACATGAATACTGCTAAAATTAAAGCAAAAATCAACATTAAATTGATGGTGATGCTTGAGTGGAAGCATAGTGAAATCATCTGAAAGTTTATGGGAACAATGCTCCCGCCAGTAGTTTGCAAATGGATAACTCATTTTAAGAAAAGACAAGATGATGCTGAAGATGAAGCCCACAGCAGCAGACCACACACATAATTTTTTTTTATTTTTTGTTAAATGTTTTTATTTTGGATTGAGTGAAAGTTTACAGGGCACATCATCAGCTTCACATTCAACCATTCATATAGCTTGTTTCATTAC
>NW_006408654.1:1751228-1757317 GCF_000296735.1 Chrysochloris asiatica
AAACAACCTAATTAAAGAGGACTGAGGATTAACGACAGAAATAGTAGTCAACACCGTAGACATCTCAAGTAGTTTCATTTAAACAATTCTGACTGAAAAATTAAAGTTGTATAAACTTTTTGATTGCTGACTGCCAAAACTGTTGCTCCCAGATCAGCTGTTGACAAGAGCAAAACTTTCAATGGAAATTTTAAACAAGTGAGAAAAAAATCCTAAAGGATTTCTTGGAAAAATTGTAAAAGATAAAATATGATTTTATCAGTATGATTCTGAAGATAAAGCACAAACAAAGCAAGGGCCGCCAAGAGATAGAAGTAGTTCAATCAAAGCAAAAGCAGACTGGTCAAGAGCCAAGATCATGGCAACATATTTGGGGGGATGCTCAAGGCATTTTGCTTGTTGACTTTCTGGAGGGCCAAATAACAATAATATCTGATTACTATGAGAGTGTTTTGAGATAGTTATCCAAAGCTTTAGCAGAACTCCACCCTCTTCTCCCCTATGACGATAGTCCTTCCTGCTTAGAAACTGATGAGAAAGAGGGGGATAAGAATTTTGAGGATAAAGGAGAAGAAAAGTGGAGAAAGAGAAGTCTCTCACTGCCATAGAGTCAATACTGATTTATAGCGATCCTATCAGACAGAATAGAACTACCCTTAAGAGTTTGGAAGACTGTCAACTTTTCTGGGAGCAGAAAGTCTCATCTTTCTCCTGTGGAGCAACTGGTAGGTTCGAACTACCTGCTTTTCAGTTAGCAGACAATAGCTTTAACCACTGTATCACCAGGGGTCCTAACAGCAATCTAGAGATGAAAATGAAGTAAGATGGCCATACCACTAAAGGTCCAACTGAAGTATTTGGCTGTTAATTTAAAGTGAGGCAAATCAGTATAGTGACCACATGAGAGCAGACAGAGAGATGGACTTTACCAGAGTCTGAGGTTTTGCCAGAAGATAGTGGAAGGAGGTGGGGACAAGGGAGTTGAAAGTCTAGGCAAGAGAGTAAACACCGGATAATGAGAGTCCAGGATGAGAAGGGAAGTAGGACTGACAAACTATCAATCCAAAAAACCAGTTTCCATTGTAGTTTAGTAGACTCCCCAGTGTTGCCCAGTAGAACTGGACTCCATAAGGTTTTCAAGGCTGTGGCTTTTGATCACCAGGCCTTTCTTCTGAGGCACCCTGGGTAGGTTCACACCACCAAACTTTAAATTCACAGTGGAGAGGTTAAACATTTGTGCCATCAGGGGCTCCTGGCAAAAAACTGGAGCTGCATTATTATAGAGCAGATGCTGAAAATATAGCAGACGGTGGTAAGAAAGGAGAAAGCTTAAAGTGGAGGCTATAGAGAAGGTAGACTTATTGGTAACAACAGCATTTCATCATGGTGCAGTGGCTTAGTGACTCAGCACACTAAAGATGGATTCTTGCTCACTTCACAATTCAGTGCTACTTGATAGAGTAGGGGTAAGGGTCAGGCCCCTGAAACCACTCAAGGTCCTGGACTCTTTCCATCATAACTCTGACTGTAGGGCTGCACTGTCCAATATAGTAACCACTAACCTTGGAAGGGGTCCTGGTAGCTCAAAGGTTAGGAGCTTGGCTACTAACCAAAAGATCAGCAGTGTAACTGAGCAACAGCTCCATGGGGCACGGACCTGGTAATCTGCTCCCATAAAGATTATCAGCTGGCAACTCTAGAGGGCACTTATTATACTCTGTTAGATATGGTCCCTGTGAGTTGAATTAACACAACCGTACATGACAACAACAGCCTGTGTGATTACCAAGCACTTGAAATGTGGCTTGTATGATAAAGCAACTAAATTTTAAATTGTATGTATTTTGAGTTCATTTACATTTTTTGAAGTATATTTGTAATAGCTTAGGCATGTATATTTATTTTGTGAAAGTGAATGCACGTCAAGTTTCACATCTGAATTGATAAAATACACACCAAATATCAGAGATTTCGTATGAAAAAATAATATAAAATATCTCATTAATATTTTTGCAACCCTATAGAACAGAGTGTGGCTCTGTGGGGTAATGAGTCAAACTGCAAAGTCATTTGAACTGCAAAGTTGGTGGTTCAAGCTCACCAGTTGCTCCTTGGAAACCGTATACAAGGTCACTATGGGTCGGAATCTACTCAACGGCACTTAACAACAACAATAGGATAGACTAAAACTGTTCTCTAGGGTTTTCTCCCAAGGAGGGGCTGGTGGGTTTGAATTGCCCACCTTGTGGTTAGCAGTCCAGTGCTTAACCCACTGCACCACCAGGAATCCTTTTAGACATACATATATGTTTTGAGTTAAATAAAATATACTATTTAAAGTAATTTCACCTAAGTAGTTTCTTTTTGTATTTCCTAATGTTGTTAAGTGTCATTGAGTCGATTCCGACTCATAGTGATCTGTGTACGGTTTCTGAGGATCAGCTGGTGAGTTTGAACCATTAATGTTATGGTTCAAACCAATCATGTGGTCCAATCTTGTGGTCCAGTGCTTACCCTACAGTGCCACACCAAGACTCTATTTTCTAATGTTGCTACTAGAAAACTTAAAATCCTATATTTCCCGACATTCTGTTTCTATTACACAGTGCTACTGTGGGCCCTTGCAGACTTCCATCAATTCTTTCCATTTGCCTGACAATTTTGACTCACAGGTACCCTATAGAACAGAGTAGAACTGCTCCATAGGGTTTCCAATGCTGTAAATGTTTATGGGAGTAGGCGGCCTCATCTTTCTCCTGTAAAGTTGCTGGTAGGTTCAAACTGCTGACCTTTTGGCTAGCAGTCCAATGTACAACCCACTGTGCTGCCAAGGTTCTTTGCTGGTAGATAAGGAGAGAGAAATAAGTAGAGGATTGCATGGGCAGTTCCAGAAGCCAGGTCTGGAAGTGGCCCAGGTTCACTTTTGCTCATATTCCTTTGTCTAGAACCCAGTCGCAATGCCTTACCTACCTACAAAGGAGAAAGGGAAATGTGATCTACCCAAGATTTGGTGAGGGCAAACCAGCCTCTGACACAGATAGGGTGGAAGGACAAGGTCACTGGAAGAGAAGTGATCGTGGCACTGCCAGGCAGGGTATTGGCAGGATGGTCCATGGAGGTTTTGCAATTACTCTGAATTTGGAAAGAGTGACAGCAAACAAAGATCTTCAAGGGATGTGGGAAAGCGACCTAGGTCTATAGTTGATTCAACAAAGAGGAATGTTAGTAAATCGTCTGAGGACGTGTGCTTCAAAGCTGATAGCTTTGTGGGAGAGAGGGAAGATGAATTTGAAGCAGTAAAGGGAGAAATGAGTACACCTATCCCTGACTGGTACAAATGGTTAACATAATTCTACTGCTTCCCAAAAGTGTAAAGGACTGAGCTCACCCAGAGGCATGTCAAAAGAAAAACCCAGTGGTCTACTTCCTGAAAATCCTTTGGAGCACATTTCTATCTGACACACATGAGCTCCCATAGGTTGAAACTTGACAGCAGCTGATTTGGTTTGGACCTCACTTTCAGGCCCAGTGGTCCAAAGTTTGTGGGAGATAGAGAAGGTCCCTTGGAAAGGCAATTTAGGGAAGTAATGCCCTTATTGTGTGTGTGAGACCTCAAGCAAGTTATCACACTATTCTGTGCTGAAGTTCGCTTACCTTAAAATAGAGATATTGATCATGTTTATCTCAAATGTCTGTAGTTGTTGTTGTTGTTAGGTACTCTGGACTCATAATGACCCTACATACAACACAATGAAACACTGCCTGGTCCAATAGGTCTCATGTTGTCATTGTTAGGTGTGCCTCGAGTCATTTCCAACTCAGAGTGATCCTATGCACAACAGAATGAAACACTGCCCCGCCCTGCATGATCCGCACAACTGTTGCTATGTTTGCTGACACTGTGTCAATCCATCTCATTGGGGGGTCTCCCTCTTTTTTATTGACCCTCCACTTTACCAAGCATGATGTCCTTCTCCAGAAGCAATCTGACCATGCTTCAGGATTGTTGTATTACATACTGAAATACATATAAAGTCTTCAGAATATATAAATGACTATACTCTACTTAAAGCACACTGGACTTTCCTTTTTTCATTTATTCTTTATCTGCATATTAGACCTTGCCCTTAGATAAACAAAAGCAACTTGCTGTTCTAAAACACGATTCACTAACAAAATACTGGTGTGTTTTTATTTGTACATGTATTTGTTCCATGTAAACGATGCTGCCGTTCAGAAGAGTCTGTTCAATATGAAATTTATTCAGTCTTAGGTTATAGTTTGAGAAAGGAACACACAATTATTCTATAAATAGAAGGGGGATCTCATTTTCAAAAGGAAAAGGCTTTGTGTGTGAAGAGGGAAGTTCTGGCAGGAGGGTGTGGCCACTTTGTCTAGCTTACAGTTGATGAGATTGCACAGAGACTTTTTTTCTTATTGCCTAATATGGACTTGTACTCGTCTATGGATGGCAAAGTGAGGAGTAGTGTTGCACAATGCTTCCAATGTTCCTTGCTTTTCTCACTAACTCCAGAGTAGTGCTCAGAAAATCAGCCGCAAGAGAAGCCATCAACTCCATGAAGCTACCAGAATAGATGCAAGCAGACATCTCGGTAACGAAGAAATGAGTGCTCTGTATTAATATTTTTTGTCCACAGGGAGCACCCCACAAATCCCTCTTGAAATCTCACACAAGAAAGAGAAGAGTTCACCAGCTTCTTCACTAAAATGTTGCTGAGCTGGAGGGACAACTGCAGGTCAAAGGGTCAGACTGGAAATGTAGTAGGCAATTGTTCCTCTCCCAGTGACTAGATAAGAACCTCGAAACACAGCTTGTCAGTTAGAAAGCTTATCTTGTGCATCATTTTTAAAAATTATTATTCTCTTTACAGTTACTTTGTCTTGGAGAGGGGGGCCTGGCCCTTTGTGATGGTTCTATGAGTTTCCATTCACCAAATCAGCCCAGGAACTCTACCCAGCAGTTGGTGGGCCTGCTGGGCCCACCTGATCCATCCTCACGAGCACAGGCAAGTCCAGCTTTCAAAAATCAGGACTGAACCAAAAGTTCAAGGTATTTCCAAAACAGGAACCGTTTTTAACATTTCACTAAATTTTTTAAAGGTTTCATTTGCATGGTGCTTCACAGCACCTTCACTAAGTTCTCACCAAACCCCCATCAAGAGTGTCCTTGTCCTTATTTTTCAGTTGAAAATGTTGAGTCTTGGAGAGACTGTGTCTTCCCAGGGCACACAGTGACAAGAAGGCAGGGAGCAGAGGGTGAGTCAAACTGGCCTGCTAGATTCAATCCCTACGACCTTTTGCAATTTTGTACTCTCTTGTGATTCAAAACTAAACTAAAACAAAACAAAATTCATTATTAGTAACATTATTCCTCCTTTAGCTAATTTTGTCACAAAATTACTGTGAACAGTGATTCATCTCTTCATCTTTCTTCCTCACAGTGGCTGGTGGGTTCAAACCTCCAACCTTGTGGTTAGCAGTCCAGTGTTTGTCCTATAGTACCACTGAGCTCATATCCATAATGATTGCAGCCTTGAGAACCTTATGGGGCAGTTTCACTCTGTTGTATAGTACTTTGAAACTACCAGCTGTTCCACGGGAGAAATATGAGGCGTTCTGCTCTCGTAAAGATTTACAGCCTCGGAAACCCTGTACAGGAACCGACTCCACGGCCCATAATGATGACGATAGTAGTTCGAATCTATCAGTCGCTCTGCTAGAGAAAGATGAGGTTTTCTGCTCCTATAAGGATTTACGGTCTCGGGAACCCTATACAGTGTCTCTATGAGTTGGAACTGACTCGGCGGCACACACCTACCACCACCACCAGCATAGGGTCTCTATGAATCAAAATGGATTTGACAGTACATAAAGGGCTGGGCTTTCTACTCCCGTAAAGATTTACACCCTCGGAAACCCTGTACAGGGTCGCTATGGGTCGGAACCGACTCGACGGCACTTAACAACAACAACGGGCTGCCAAAAGAACCAACAGATCTGTGTTGGAAGAAGTGCAGCCAGAGTTCTCCTTAGAGGCCAGGATGGCCAAGCTTCATCTCTCATACTTC
>NW_006408654.1:1757417-1764108 GCF_000296735.1 Chrysochloris asiatica
TACTCCCGTAAAGATTTACACCCTCGGAAACCCTGTACAGGGTCGCTATGGGTCGGAACCGACTCGACGGCACTTAACAACAACAACAAAGGAGCTGTGGTAGCGTAGTGGTTACGAATCGGGCTGCAAACCGCAACGTCAGCAGTTCAAAACTACCAGCTGCTCCGCGGGAGAAAGATGAGGCGTTCTGCTCCCGTAAAAATTAACAGCCTCGGAAACCCTGTGCAGGATCCCTATGAATCGGAACCGACTCCACGGCACATAACAACAACAACAACAGTGGAAAACCAATTTGCTCTGTAAACCTTCATCCAAATCACAATTTAAAAGAAAAGTGGGGGGTGGGGGATCACAAAATATATCAGTTGAAAACAAAGAAGGAATCCATTGGTAAACCATCTTTTCTAAAGAACTTCACCAGTCTATAAATAAAACCTGTTTGGGGGGAGCTGGGCAAAGCATAGAGACCAAAGTTTACTAATGGTTACCAGGGACAGAAGGGAGGGGGAACAGCGAGAGTTATCCTTTAAGAAGCAGTGAGGGTCTGTTCTGGGTGATGAGGAATTTGGTAATAACCATGGGTGGTGGTTGTACCGCATGGTTAATATAATTGATATCATCACTGATGTGTACACCTGAAAAATGTTGAATCAGGGAATGTTGTACAAAATATATTTTTACAATTATAAAAGTATAAAAGGAATGTTCTCCTGCATCTCTACTTGGAGACACCCACAGATACTACTGGCTTTTCTGTTCTCCCAAAGATCATCTTGATGAGTAAAATCTTCCATGTACATATCTAACACAAATGGAACGGACATGCGCCTTGCATGCTGCTCTGCACCTGACTTGTTTCACTTAATATTTTCTGTAAAATTTTTCTACGTTCATTATTGTTGTTATTGTTAAATGCCATCAAGTCAGTTCTAATAGTGACCCTGTATGGGTTATCGAGGAGTGACTGGTAGGTTTGAACTTCTGACCTTGAGGTTAGCAGTCCAGTATTTATCCTACAAGGCCACACCAGAACTCCACATTCATTATTGTTTTTAAGTGCTGAGTCAGTTCCGACCTTTTATAGGGTTGCTGAGGCTTTGTGAATCTTTGTGGGAACAGAGTCATTGGTGGACTCGAACCTCTGTAGTCGTAGTTGGCAGTCCAGTGCTTGTCCTATGGAGCCACCGCACTCCCATATTCATTATTAGTAACTTATAAAATAGAAGGATTTCTGAGACTGGTCATTAAGCACTTGAATTCAAGAAACTGGCTATTGATTCCTCTTCCCCCTGCTGGAAGGTCCACAGAAGTCCCCTATTATTTACAAAATCACTTCTAAATTTTCAGCCAGAAATGTAAAGGGCCTACATAACCTGGACCTAACCCACCAATCAAAATTTATTTCACTGTAATTCTTTATACTGGTGAGTGTTGGTGGCACAATGGTTAAGCACTTCAGTTCTAACTGACAGTTTGATGGTTTGAACCCACCAGATGGTCCAAGGGAGAAAGAGTGATAGTCTGCTTCTGTAAAGATGACAGCCTTGGAAACCCTGTGATGAAGATCTACTGTGCCCTGTAAGTCACTGAGTTGGAATCAACTAGACACACAACAGCAAACTTTATAAAGCTGAACTCTCCTTCCAGGGAGCATGGTACTTCTATAGGATAGGCACTTGTTAGTGGCCGGAGCCCACCAGCTACTCCATGGGAAAAAGATGAGGCTTTCTTCTCCTTAAAAATTTGCAACTTCATAAACTCTATACAGGATTGCTATGAGTCAGAACAGACTCGATGACACTTAACAACAGCACTTCTCAGTGTCCCCTGCTTGGGATACCCCCTCCCAAACTCTATCTTCATACAATAAAGTATCACCCAGTTTTCAGGGCTTTACCTTTTATTATTATTATTATTATTATTACTGTGAATTGAGTGAAGATTTACAGAGAAGATCATCAGTTTTACATCGAACAAATCAACACACTTTGTTTCATCTCAATGATTGCAATTCCCTCCATGCAACGGCAGTTACCCACTTGCTCCCTTGGGTTCCTATTTCAATTCTACCTTCCTTTCCAACCTCTCTGAACCTTGTCTCCAGATAAATGTTGCATTTTTCATCTTGAATGGTGAACCATTCCATGGTGAGCATACCTCACTAGTAGTGTTGGCCCCTGTATATCTCTATACACCGCTTGGTTGAAAATTAGACTATGTGGGTGAATTCCCTTCCAGACCTGAAGGGTGGTCGAAGGCCATAGTCTTGGGTTCCTCCAGTTTCTTTCTGATCAGTAAGCCTGGTCTTTTTTATAATTTTAAGTTTTGTTCCACATTGTTTCCCACTCTATCTGGGACCTTCTAATGTGTTCCCTTTCAGAGCAGTAGGTAGTGGTAGCAGGGCACCATCTAGTTCTTCTGGTCTCAGAGTTGTGGAGACTGATGTTTACATGTTCCATTAATCCACTGGACTAATTGATTCCAAGCAGCTTCAGTTTTTGTTATTTTTCTTTCATCCACACATAAAAAGACTCATAGATGCATCTTAGATAGCCACTTGTGAGCTTACAAGATCCCAGTCTCTACTCACAAAAATGGAGTCCTGGTTTGGCACTGTGGGTTAATGCACTACACTGCAAAGTCGGTTTCAACCACAAGGTTGGAGGTTCAAACTCACGAGGTGCTCCTCGGAAACCCTATACAGGTGGTCAGAAATAACTTGATGGCACTTAACAACAACATCAACTCCCAAAAATAGGATGTAAAACATTGTCATTATGGATTATGTTATGCCAATTGGCCATTGTGCACTCTATTATTACGCCCTATTACTATGAGACCACAGGCCCAGTAACTCGCTGCATTAAGGTGTTTAGTAATGTCTGAGTGGTACTCCTGGTGTGGTGCTTTAGGATCAGCACTGGACTGTGAACCACAAAGTCGGCAGTTCAAACCCACCAGTTGCTCCTTGGAAATCCTATACAAGATCACTATGAGTCAGAACCAGCTCAACAGCACTTAACAAAAACAACAAGTTTCATCATTTTGTCCCCTGGATGCTCCACCACATTCATAGCTGTGTTTGCAGCAAAGGTAAATACTCATATACAAACATCATGTTAAACCCTTATGTATTTGTGGATATAAACTTGCTTTCCCTCCCATACCTGTTCAGTCTATGTATCTGTCCATGTCTACCTGTAGAAGACTGTTGTTGCAGGATTGTGTGTGTAACAGTACTTAACCTCTGTTCTCTTCAACCCTGGCATTCCTCCCTGTCTTCATCATTCTTCTGCAAACCTCCCTCTGGTTGTATATTGCCTTCACCGTCACCCAACTTAACACATTTCTACTCTCTAGCCAGTGACTTACTCTCCCTTCCCTCCCACCTATGTTGTTGTTGTTGTCAAGTGCCATCGAGCTGATTCCGACCCATAGCAACCCTGCATAGGGTTTCCAAGGAGCAGCTGGTGAGCTTGAACAGCCGACCTTGCAGTTCAAACGGCTTTGTAGTCTGGCGCATTAAACCACAGTGCCACACCAGGACTCCCTCACCTATAGTATCCACCAAAGAATTTTTCTTTTAGCATAAAAAACCTTTTCTTCAGTTTTTATAATAGTGTTGTCATACAATATTTGTCTTTTTGTGATTAACTAATTTCACTCACCATAATGTCTTCCAGATTCTTTCATTCACATTGTGAGGTGTTTTGCAGATCTTTGTTATTCTTCAACATTGTGTGATAGTCCATCATGTGCATGTAGCAAAGTTTGTTTAACTATTCTTCTGTTAATGGGAATTTAGGCTGTCTCCATCTTTTTGCTATTGTGAATAGTGCTGCAGTGAACATGTTGTAGTTTTTAAGTGCCATCAAGTCTGTTCCAATTCATAATGACACTATGTAGGGTTCTCAAGGAGTGACTGGTAGGTTTGACCCTCCAACCTTGAGGTTAGCAGTCCAGTGCTTATCCCACGGTACCACACCAGGATAAGGGTGTACATGTATCTACTGATGTTATGGCTTATATTCTTGGGGATATATACCAGTAGAGGGATTTCTGGGTCATACAGTATTGTTATTTCCAACTTTTTGAGGAACTGCCACATCGTTTTCCACAGTGGCTGTACCATTTTAGTCCCACCAGCAATGTAAGAAGGTCCCATTTTCTTCATATCCTCACTAACATTTATTGTTTTCTGTGGTTTTTTTAAACTTTGCTATATTAATGCTAGGATCAGATGATATCTCGTTATTGTTTTGATTTGCATCTCTCCAGCTGTTCCTCAGAAACCCTATAGAGGGTTGCTATGGGTCGGAATCGACTCAACGGCACTTCACTAGAACAACAATGGCTAATGAGTCCTGGTGTGACAATGTGGGTTAATGCGCTGGACTGCAAGGTCGGTTTGAACCTCAAGGTCAGTGGTTCAAGCTCACCAGCCACTCCTTGGAAACTCACTATGAGTCGGAAATGACTCGATGGCACTTAACAACAACAACAACAACAACAATGGTTAATGATCAAAAACTTTTCTTCATATGATTGTTGGCTGCCTGAATGTCTTCCTTGGTGAAGAGTCTGTTTCTATCCTCTGTCAGGGTTTCTTTCCATCCCCATCTCTTTCTATGAAACACCCCCAAACTCAGGAGCTTGAAGGGGTTCCTCCCTCCTATGTATTCCAGTTGTACTGATTTATATATGACTTACTTAATCTGATATTGTTGTTGTTGTAAGAGGCCATCAGTGGACCCTAGGTACAAGAATGAAATTTTAAAGATTCCTAGCGGTGCCACTGGTTAAGCACTTTGTCACTAACCATGGGAGAAAAGACCTGGCAATCTGCTCCTTTAAAGATTGCTGTTATTGTTAGTTGTTGCATGAATAATTTCTGAGTTGGAGATTAAAGATATGCCAACTGCTTGACTTTTCCAACATGTTATACCCCTCCATAGTCCTTGATATCAATCACCACTCCTCCCTTCCCTCAAGTCGCAGGGTTCTGCAACACAATCATCAAAAGAAATGGCTCATGCAATTATGGAGGTTGACAAGTCTCAAATCCATAGTTCAGAGATCAGTCAAGAGGAATCTTCTCACCCATGGAGTCTCAGGAGATAAGGAACCCAAACTGACAGGCTGTTGATACAGAAGGCTTCAAGAGCTGGTGAATCAGGTCAGGTGATGAGCCAAAAGTCCCAGAGTGGAGCTCAGACATAATTGGTCGGATGCAAGATCCAGGGCAACAAAGCGAGCTTGTCCAAAGAGCCTTTATAAATTGGAACCAGACCATGCCCCCAAGGGAAACCAAGAGAAGTGACTTTTAATCTTTACTCTATAACAACTCATTTCAAAATGGCTCCATAATTGCAGGCATGTAATGGTCTTAGGTGCCACTGAGCCAGTTCCGACTGACTCTGTATAAGGTTTCTGAGGAGCGACTGGTGGGCTCCAACGACTGACCTTGAGGTTTAAACCAACATAGCAGTCCAGTGCTTTATCCTACAGCACCACACCAGGACACCAATCACAGGTGTGTTGTTGTGGTTAAGTGCCGTCAAATCAGTTCCAACTCATAGCGACCCTGTATAGGATTTCTAAGGAGCAGCTGGTGAGCTTGAACCACCAACCTTGTGGTTTAAACCAACATAGCAGTCCAGTGCTTTATCCTACAGCACCACACCAGGACACCAATCACAGGTGTGTTGTTGTGGTTAAGTGCCGTCAAATCAGTTCCAACTCATAGCGACCCTGTATAGGATTTCTAAGGAGCAGCTGGTGAGCTTGAACCACTGACCTTGGTTTCAAACTGACCTTGCAGTCAAGCACATTAACGTACAGTGCCACACCAGGATTCCAATCACAGATACAGAGGCTAGGATTTATAATACATCATAAAATGGAAATATTTGTCTAGAAGGGCCATAATAAATAATTAGCTGCCTTGCAGTTGTCATCTAGTAGGTTCCAATTCATAACAATCGTATGTACAACAGAACAAAACACTGACCAGTCCTACGCCATCCTCGAAATTGTTTTATTTCAGTGCACCGTTGCTGCCACCATCAATCCATCTTATAAGGGGTCTTCTACTTTTTTGGTGGCCCTCCACTTTACCAAATTAAGGAACATTCTGTACTTAGAAAGCTGTACTTCTTCCAAGACATATTTGTTTGTTCTTCTGGCAGTCTATGGCACTTTCGATATTCTTTGCCAACATCATAATTCAAATGCGTTGATTTTTTTGTGGTCTTTTTTACTCATTGGCTATTGAAAATAGCATGGCTTGAGTATACCACACCTTAGTTCTCAAATTGATATCTTTATGCTTTAACACCCTTCCTCTTCAATTTGTCACTCCTAGCATAGTAAACCATGTGGTTGTCAGATACAAAATTGCCAATATCTGTCCATTTCAGCTCATCTCTTTGATATCCCATGTGAGTAAAGTTTTGCTAAAGATAATACAGAAACGGCTACAATCATACATTGACAGAGAAACTTCAGAGGTTCAAGCCAGATTCAGAAGAGACCGTGGATCTTGGCTGAAAGTAGAGAATATCAGAAAGATGTTTACTTGTGCTTTATTGACTACACAAAGGCTTTCAATTGTGTGGATCATGACAAGCTATGGAAAACATTGCAAAGTATGAGTATTCCAGAACACTTAATTGTGCTCATGAGGAATCTG
>NW_006408654.1:1765713-1774938 GCF_000296735.1 Chrysochloris asiatica
TGTCAGCTTGAGGACTAAGGTGCGCCTGACCCAAGCCATGGTATTTTCAATAACCTCATATGCATGCAAAAGCTGGACAGTGAATAAGGAAGACCATCAAAGAATTGATGCTTTTGAGTTATGGTGTTGGAGGAGAATATTGAAAGTACCATGGACTGCCAAAAGAACAAACAGATCTGTGTTGGAAGAAGTGCAACCAGAGTGCTCCTTAGAGGCCAGGATGGCCAGATTTGTCTCTCATACTTTGGACATATTGTCAGGAGGGACAAGTCGCTGGAGAAGGATATCATATTTGGTAAGGTGGAGGGTCAGCGAAAAAGAGGAAGATCCCCCAGCAGGATGGATTGACAAAGTGGCAGAATCAATGGGCTCAAGCATTGCAACAAGCATGAGGTTAGGCCAGGACTGGGCAGTGTTCTGTTGTGAATAGGGTTGCTATGAGTCGATACCACTCGATGGCACCTAACAACAACAACTCTTTAACATCTTAAAGAAGTCTTTTGCACCTGATTTGCCTCGCACAATGTGTACTTTGATTTCTTGACTGCTGCTTCCGTAAGTATTGATTGTTCACCCAAGCAAAATGAAGTCTTTGACAATTTCAATCTTTTCTTCATTTATCATGATGTTATTTATTGGTTCAGGTATGAGGATTTTCATTTTCTTTACATTGAGGTACAATGTACAGGATATAGTCTTTGATTTTCATTATTAAGTACTTCAAGTTCTCTTTACTTCCAACAATCAAGGCTGGGTCATTTGCATATCAAAGCTTGCTGATGAGTCTTCCTCCAATCCTAATGTCATGTTCTTCTTTATATAATCCAGCTTCTTGATTATTTGTTCAGTATATTGATTGAATAAGGTGAAAGGATAAAGCCATGGTGCACACAATTCCTGATTTTAAACCATTCAGTATCCCCATGCTCTGTTTCAACAATTACCTCTTTGTCTATGTAAAGGCTCTTCATGAGCACAATTAAGTGTTCTGGAATATCTCTTCTCCACAATGTTATCCATAGTTTGTTATGATCAGTAGAGTTGAATGCCTTTGCATAATTAATAAAGCACAAGTAAACATCTTTCTAGTATTCTCTGCTTTTAGCAAAGATCCACCTGATATCAGCAGTGATATCCCTAGCTCCATGTCTTCTGAATCCCACTTTAATTTCTGGCAGCTCCCTGTAGATGTACTGCTGCAACAATTTTTTATTGTGTTTTTGGGCTTTTTTGTTTGTTTGTTGTGAATTGAGTGAAGGTTTACAGAGAAAGAAGCTCTTCAGTTGTATATTTAACAAATCATACATTTTGCTTCATTATAATAATTTTAAAACTCTCCATGTACCATCAATTAGCAGTATTTACTGCTATTCACTTTAAATATTGCATTCTTCCCTGTGTTTCCTGTTACCTTCATCTTTCCTCTGCTACCCTTCCTCTTGCTGGATATTACCTGCCCTGTCATGTGTCTGCCCTCTAGCCTATGAATAAATTTCCACCACCACCCCCTACAGCTATCCCCACCACCAGTAATGATCATAGATTTTTCTTTTATTAGGAAACCTTTTCTTAACTCTTTACAACATTGTTCTCAACAATATTTGCCATTTTATGATTGACTAATTTCACTCAGCATAAATCCTTCATGTGCATCCATGTTGAAGTGGTTGAAAATTCAGCATTATTAGTCAACGTTGTATAGTATTCCATTGTATGTATGTACAACGCTTGTTTAACCATTCTTCTATTGATGGACATTTAGGTTGTCTTCATCTTTTGAAGTGTCTCTTATAGATCACATAATGAAGAATACTGTTTTCTTATCCATTCTGCTACTCTCTGTCTCTTGATTGCTGCATTTAATCCATTTATATTCTATGTAAATATCAGTAGGTATAAATTAATTGCTGTCATTTTGCTGTGTGGTTTTTTTTTTGGATTGTGTGTGTGTGTGTGTGTGTGTGTTGCTGCTGATATCTTTGTTCCATATAATTTTCTCCACTGAATTCAATTTATTTGTGGGTTTTCTTTTCATTTTTATTTCTGTTGTGTTAATCTTTCTGCTTTTCCTCTTTTTTTATTTTGATATTTGGTTCTATTAATTTTCAGGGATTTCTATATTTAAAGTAGTCTCTTTTAGCTTGAAATCTACTTAACTTCCTTAAAATTTTGAAGTTTCATATCAACAGTGTTCACTCTTTTCTCTTTGTAGTTGATTTCAATATAAATTGATAGTTCTGGTTCTCTATTTTCAGTCTTGTAGGGTTGTTTTATTTTAAATACTTCTATACCTGGAATGAGTACTGGGTGTTGTTGTCATGTATGTTAATCTCAGGTTGTTGTCTGCTGTTGTTAGCTCTCAATCCAAAGAACACCATTTAGCACTTTTGTTAAGTTGATCTGGTCATTACAAATTCCTTTAATTTCTGTTTATCAGAAAACATCCTAATTTTGCCTTCATATTTGAGAGATAGCTTTGTTGGGTAAATGATTCTTGGTTGACAGTTTTTTTCTTTCAGAATTTTGTATCTGTCATCCCGTTGCCTTCTTTCCTGTATGGCTTCTGCTGAGAAATCAGAGTGTAGTCTTATTGGTTCTCCTTTTGCAGGTCCCTTTTCATTGTTTCCGAGTTGCTTTCCTTGTCTTTAGTTTTGGGAAGTTTGATTATGATATATCTTGGGGATTTTCTTTGGGGATCTATCCTGTTTGGAGGTCATTCAGCTTTTTGTATGTTTCTCTTTTCATCTTTCAAGATGTTAGGGAAGTTTTCTACCAACAACTCTTTGACTATTTTCTCTGTGCTTTTTATTTCCTCCCTGTTCTGGATTTCCAATCACCAGTAAGTCGTTCCTCTTCATGGTGTCGCACATAACTTAGGTTTTCTTTAGATTTATTAATTCTTTTTCTGATTGTTTTTCTAGCTTACTAATATTGAGAGATGTATCTTCAGGCTCTTATTCAGGCTTCCATTGCTTCAAATCTCCTTTGCACTTTCAATGTATTGTCCATTTCTGAAATCGTAGAGTTAATCTTCTGGATTTCTAATTGCAGGTTTTGTATTGTTTCAATTTTTGCATTTATTTGATCTGTTTGTTCTTATAGTAGTTTCCTGAATTCTTCTAAAGTATTTTCTGTGTTCTCCATGCTCTCCTTGATCTTTCTGTTATTCCTTTGAAAACACCTAAATATCATTCTCTTGAATTCTTTTTCAGTTTGTTCCAGTACCTTTTCTTCCTCAGAAACAGTTTTTGGTTTCTGCTTCTTTGTCATTTGTTTGAGTCATTCTCTATTGTTTCTTTGTATGATCTAAAATTATCTGTCGTCTCCAGGGCATTGTGGTGTTTTCATGTTTTATTAATGATTGTGTGTCATTTTGTTCTTAGGCTCTCACCAATTGTCTCCTGTTTGTATAATTAGAGCATGGAAGCATGTACTGCCTTCTTAAATGCTGTCCATGCACCTCAGGGTGGGTTTGGTCGGTGTTGGCTGCTGTCTGTCATTGATCAGGTGATATAGGAGCTGATATTTGCTCTTTCCCAGTGGATGGAGCTGCAGATGGAATGGTTGTGACTAGGCTGTATGGACAAGGTTGCTGTCTCCTCTGTGAATTTGTTTTTCCAGTCCACCTTCTGGTGCTAAGCTTCCCACAAGATCGTTGCTCTGCATCTGTCAAGCAGTTCAACAGCCATCCCTGCTCAGCTTCTCCTCCCAGTGAGCACTCAGTCCACATCTCTAAACTTTCATCTGAAGTTCAGGGTTCCCAAATTTTCATCTGTCTCTATTTCATTTGGTCATTCATATCTCGGCTGCAGCAGTTTTTTAATTATCTTCAGCAAAATTTTCACTTTTTTGTGAAATGTAATTAATAAAAAATGTGATAGTTTTTATTTATCTTGATTGTGAAACAGATTAATAAATAAAGGTATGGCACTGTGGGTTAATATACTGGACTGCAAAGTTGGTTTGAACTACAAGGTTGGCAGTTCAAATTCACCAGCGGTTCCTCAGAAACACTATACAGGGTCACTATGGGTCAGAACCAACTCGATGGCACTTAACAACAACAACAACAATTAGGTTAGTTTTCTTTAAGTTTTTATTGTGGATTGAGTGAAAGTTTACAGGGCAGATCATTAGTTTTACATTCAACAAATCATACACATTGTTTCATTATAATAATTATAATCCTTTCCATGTACCATCAGATAACAGTATTTCTCTCTATTCACTTTAGCTCTTTTTTTTAAAAAAAAAAAAAAACAACACTCAAGGAGCTCTGGTAGCACAGTGGTTATGAATCGGGCTGCTAACCTCAGGGTCAGCAGTTGGAAACTACCAGCTGTTCCATGGGAAAAAGCTTGGGTGTTCTGCTCCTGTAAAGATTTACAGCCTCAGAAACCCTGTACAGGGTAGCTACGAGTTGGAACTGACTCCACAGCCCATAACAACAACAGGCATATATAATAATTTGCACCACCAAAGGGTACATTCTGCAAGTCTGTCTCCTGGCCACCAGCTCTTAGTCCCTGTCTTCCCAGGAATCTAGAGTCTTCAGCTGCTCCCTCTTTCCATGTCTCCATCTCTGCCTCCATCTCTGGTGTTGCTGCTTCTCTGGATAAGTTCTCGCATTCTGCTTGTACTCTTCTCCCTTGATGGTCCTAGGGTCCTTTGTTTCTGGACTGTAAGACTAATTACTCCCCCATTTTTGTTACAAAACTTCTACCTTTACAATTGTGACAGTCACAATTAGTCATGATAACAATTATTCACTATTGAATCATAAGAATCTTCGCCCCATCTCTTTTAACCAGAACCATCTAGACAAGATGAAAACTTCAGTGGGGACTCTTTCTTCCCCTACACACTCTTAAACTAAACTCTATCTTGAAATCTTGTTAGGTCCCTCATTTTAGGTAGCCAGTGTCTAAGTTCCCCGTCTCTATCTACCCTGTGTACAGAGGGGATAGCACTGATATTTCATGTGAAGACTCCTTCACTCTCTGTTGTTGTTGTTGTTAAATTGTTGTTGTTGTTAAGTTCCGACCCATAGTGACCCTGTATGGGGTTTCTGAGGAACGACTGAGAGGTGGCCTCTAAAGATTTCTACCTAGGAAATCCTATGGGGCAGTTCTATGCAGTCATATGGGGATCATGAATAAGTTGACAGTACACAACAACAATGAAATTATTAATTCAGGCAAGGATTTTCAAATGGTGTTAAATTCAATAGCTATTCATATGGAATCAAAATTATACCATTCAGACTACATGGTGCTCACAAGTATTAAAAGCAAAATTATATCTTAAAGGAATCAGGTCATTTCCACTATAATCTAGCAGTCACTTAAGCCATTAGCATCGCTAATGTTTAAGACAACTAACTATTTTCATGTCTACTGATGCACTATAATATTAAGCTCACAATAGCATCTGTGTTGTAGTCTAGCCAAATATCTTGAATACAGCCAGAATTTGTTGTTGTTGTTAAGTTCCATCAAGTCAATTCCAACTCATATAGGCCCTGACTGTACAGTGTTTCTGAGGCTGTAAATCTTTGCTGGAGCAGAAAGCTTCAGCTTTCTCCCTTGAAGTAGCTGGTGGACTTGAAATGTCAACCTTGTGGTTTGCAGTCCAAAGTTTTTACTATAGACCCACAGCACTCCCTTCGCCAAACTGCCAGCTATTTATATCTAATTTATTTACATAGGGGGAACTGAACACATGGAAGCAAACAAATCTAGAAAGTGGTACATTCTTCAGGTCAACTGGCCTGGGCTCTTCAACATATCAGTGCTATAAGGGAAGGAACTGGTATAGCTTAAAACAGAGTTTACAAACATAGCAATTAGATATAACATGTGACTCTGGATTGGTTCATGATTTGTACAAACCAACTAGAAAGGACATTTGGGGACAAACTGTGGTGCTATAGGATAAGCACTGGACTGCTAACTGCAAGGATGGCAGTTCAAACCCACAAATCACTCCTTGGAAACCCTTTGAAGATTCTATTTGAGTTGGAACCAACTCTATGGCACTTAACAACAACAATATTAAAGAATCACCATTAATTTTGTTAGGTATGGAAATGCCATTTGGGCTATATAAGATGAAGTTCTTATTGTTTAGAAATACAGACTGAAGTATCTAGGGCTATAAAAGGAGTTTACAATATTTCTTTCTCACTCACACTGCCTATGTTAAGAGAGCTAGATGATAATCCAGTTTATTCAGTCCATCTTGTTTGTATTCCTGTCAGCTGTTACAACTAGATTTTAACAAGTTAATGCTTTGGTTTCTGTGAAATCTAGTCAATAGATTAATAGCTTAGATGTGATTTTTTTTTTTTGCTTATTAAAAAGAGAAAATTAAAGTTAACTACAGCATACGTCCCCAATGAAAACACTAACACTTGTATATCTACCTTAGGCAAGTGGCCAAGTGATTACATGCTGGTGGTGGTGGTGATATGTCGTGGAGTCAGTTCTAACTCATAGTGACCCTGCATAGTTTCCGAGGCTGTAAATCTTTACAGGTGTAGAAAGCCTCATCTTTCTTCTGCAGAACAGGTGGTAGTTTTGAACTGTTGGCCTGGAGGTTAACAGCCCCCAACTCGTAACCCTATGTTGTCAGAGCTCCTAGATTACATGCTAAGGTGGTTGAAATGTATGGGGATGACTCAGGCATGGGAGTTTAGGTTTGAAGATCAGAAACATCTAGCTACTGGAGGGAATAAAGAACACTCACTGAGGAAGTGGGAGGGAAATTAACAAGAACAAAGTAAGAGTTAGGAATATAAAAGTAGGGAGCTATTCAGTTACTGTTGTTGTTAAGTGCTGTCCAGTTGGTTCCTACTCACAGTGTTCCTGTATAGGGTATCCAAGGTTATAAATCTTCGTGAAAGCAGAAGGCCTACTTTTCCCATAGGAATGACTGGTGGGCTTAAACTGCTGACCTTGCAATTCAAAGTCCAGTGCTTATCCTACAGAACCACTACACTCCCACTCAGTTATTGGTGGTTGTATGCTGTGGAGTCAGTTCCCACTTATAGCGACCCTGTATATGGTTTCAGAGGCAGGATATCTTTGCAGGAGCAGAAAGCCTCATGTTTCTCCTATGGAGCAGCTGGTAGATTCAAACTGCTAACCTTGAGATTAACAGCCCAATTTGTAATCCATTACATTACCAGGGATCCTTACCCAGTTATTAGAAACTGGGAAACCAAGGGTCCTGCAGTGGCAGTAAAGAGCAAGACCAACTCTGTACTGAATCAACCAGTTTGTGACCAGGATTTTTTAATTCTCTTGGTCTCAAACATAATCCCTAAACTTGAAGTCAGGGATGAGTCTGGGGTGGGTGGTTGGGGTAGTTATGAATCAAGTAAATGCACCAAGACAAGTACATTATACTAAACACATTAACTGCTTCCTCCGAATCTCATTTGCTGCCAGAAAAGACTGACAAATTACTGCTGTGAGGAAGACATGTGTTTATATAGTGGGTCTAAGAGAAGCTGTCATCACTTGTCTGTCATTTTGTTATACTGTGGTGCGTTGCATGTTGCTGTGATGCTGGAAGCGATGCCTCCAGTATTTTAAATACCAGCAGGGTTGCCAATGGTAGACAGGTTTCAGCTGAACTTCCAGACTAAGACAGACTAGGAAGAAGGAGACACAGACTCTTCTGAATCTTTAGCCACAGAAAATTTTATGATAGCAATGGAACACTGTCAGATAACACCAGAAAACTGAATGTTGAAACATTATAAAAAGCATCAAAAGAGTGTCATATATAGTGCCAGAAAATGAGCCTCACAGTTTGGAAGGCACTCAACATGCAACTGGAGAAAAGCCTGCTACCTCCTCAAAGTAGGGTTGACCATGATGATACGAATAGAGTAAAGCTTTTTGGGACTTTCATTTGAAGATAGGGCACAACTCAAAATGAGAAGAATCAGCTGAAAACAGTCACTAATAATCAGAACATGGAATGTACAAAGTATGAATCTAGGAAAATTGGAAGTTGTAAAAAATTAAACAGAACACACAAAGATCAATGTCCTAGGCATTGTTGCTGTTGTTGTTGTTGTTAAGTACCTTCAATTCAGTTCCGACCCATAGTGACCCTTTGTAGGATTTCCAAGGAGAGGTTGGTGAGCTTGAACAACCAACCTTGAGGTTCAAATTGACTTTGCAGTCCAGCGCATTAACCCACAGTGCCACAGTAGGCATTAGTGAATTGAAATTAAGTGGTCATTTTGAATCTGACAATTATATGGATTACTATGGCAAGAATGGCAAATTGAAGAGGAATGGCATCATATTTGTCATCAAAAAGAACATTTCAATAGTTTGGGTGCTGAGGAGAGGGGTAATATACAAGAAGGGAGAGGGGAATGGAAGAACAAAGCACATGGGAGAACAATTAGGCAGGTTTGCATGGGCTAAGTGGGACAGAGGTAAATAATGATGTATGCACAACCTTGGAACAACAGGGTTCTGGGATACAGAGATTGAGACATGGTTGGAATGAGGAAAAGGAGGGAATAATGTTAAGATGCTTGGCTGTCTTTTGAGCCTTGGTTTTCCTTGCATTATATTATAAAATAGACACTGGAGGGATAGAGAACAGAATAGCCAGAAACATCACCATAGAAAGCTTGTAAGTCCATCTTCTGCCTATAACTGATTGGAACACCTAAAATGGTGCTGCAATGTGTCCAGTGAATGAGGCTTTCTGTGGAGCCTCTGCATTATATAAGACTATAGGTGGAAGTCTGAACCACATCCAGATCTTCAGAGATGGGAAATTTCCACTTGAAAGGACGGGCAGAACAGGCTGGAGCAGTTAGAAGCACAGAGGATACTTCTTGAAAGAAAGACCTACAGGAAAAATACAAAACATAGGCAGACCAACTGTTACTACAAGAACAAGCAAGTTGCTTGCCCAGGAGACATCAAGGCAAGTGGTCGGGACCCCTCAGTGTAACCCCCTTCTAAGACTAACACTCAATGGGAATACATGCTCCGATTGGTGACCACACTCGTCACCGAAAAGGGGAAGTGAGGGAAAAAGAGCAATGAAGCTGCAAGCTAAGCCCTACAATGTTCAACAGACTTCTGTGAACCCTGGTGGAGATCTGGTTGGCCAGCAGTGTGGCAAGACCTGGGGACTCCTGGGCCCAGAGTCAGTGACATAGCCACAGAGGACTAGAGTGGAGAGTGA
>NW_006408654.1:1775328-1777241 GCF_000296735.1 Chrysochloris asiatica
GATGGGTCTCTTGTGATACAATAGTGAATAATTGCTATCAGGACTGATTGTGAGGGTTGGAAATGTAAAGGTAGACATTTTGTAGCAAGGAGGGGAGTGATTAACATTTTGTAGTCTAGGAGCGGAGGTCCCTGGGACCATCAAGGGAGAAAAGCAGAGAGCAGGACCCTACTCAGAGAAACAGTGATGCCTGAGATAGAGGCAGAGACGATGACGTGGAGATATGGAACAGTTGGGGACTTTAGACACACAGAGAGAGAGGGGCTATGTGCTGACAACTGGGAGGGCAGGCTTGTTGATGCATGAAGGGGATTGTATCCATAGCAATGAAATGATACACTATAGGATGAATGTAAAACTAATGTTCTTCCATGTAAACTATCACATAATTCACAATAAAACATTAACTTTAAAAAAAGAACCCTTCAAGATCTTTCTTGAAGTATAAAAATGTCTGTGATAGGGCAATAGTCACATCCTTACACAGAAGACCAGTTAATATCACTATTATTCAAATTTGAACACCAGCCACTAAAGTCAGTGGATGATGAAATTTAAAATTCTATCAACTTCTTCAGTCTAAAATTGATAAAACATGCAATCAAGTTGTATTTATAATTACTGGTGATTGGAATGCAAAGGTTAAAAACAAAGAGGAATGGTCAATAGTTGGAAAATATGGCCTTGGTGATAGAAACGATGCTGGCGATCACATGATAAAATATTGCAAAATCAATGACTTATTAATTATGAATTTCTTCTGAAATAACATAAAAGATGGCAGGCCTCCACCACCACCATACATATAGACCTCACCAGATTGAATACACAGCAATCTTGTGTGGTTTTTTGTACATCAAGAAAAAAAAAAGAAGGGAACAGAGGCAATTGTTAACCGATGGCACATGGAGGGGATTGTAATCATTATAATGAAACAAAATACTATTGGTTGAGTGCAAGACCAATGTTCCACCATGTAAACTATCACTCAATTCACAATAAAAGCTTTAAAAGCAAAAAACAAAAACCTACAAGAGTGAAAATGGGGAACAAAGATAAAAAGTTATAATGAAGTTAATTACAAAGCATAAATTGGAAATAGTGTAGATACAGAACTTTAAAATGACAAGGAAATCAAGTAGATTTCAAAATAAGTCAGAATGCTTTAAATAGTGGAGAATGTTAATAAATTACAGAGTGACATCAAAAATTAATATACCTGTACATCAAAAATAGGAAAAGAGGAAAATCAGAAAGATTTAGTAAACATTAACAGAACAGAAATAAAAATGAAAAGAAAACTCACAAACAAAATGAACCCAGACCAGAAAATCATGGTGAACAAAGAAAGCAGTAGGACCACAAAAATAAAAAAACACACACAGCCAAATGACAAGAATCAATTAATATCTATTGATAAATTACACTGAATACAAATGAACTCAAAGTATCAGTCAAGAGACAGAGCGAGTATATTGGGTAAGCAACCAGGATCCTTAAATATTCTGTCTATAAGACATATATCAAAAAGATAGAGGCAGCCTAAATGTTCATCAACAAAGGTTAAACACTTTGGTACATAGTGCAGAGGAATACTATGCAAAGTTGAAGAATAACAATGAATCTGCAAAACACCTCAACATTGATGAACCTGGAGGACATTATGCTGAGTGAAATTAAGTCATCACTAAAGGACAACTATTGTATGAGAGTAATGTTGCATAAAGTTAAAGAAAAAATTTGCTTAATAAAAGAAACAATCTATGATGGTTGGGGAGTGGGGGAGAAGAAAAGTATTCACAGGCTATACGATTTTTGTTGTTGTTGTTGTTAGGTGACATCTAGTTGGTACCGATTCATAGCTACCCTATGCACAACAGAATGAAACACTGCCCAGTCCTGGGCCAACCTCA
>NW_006408654.1:1777936-1779702 GCF_000296735.1 Chrysochloris asiatica
GGTCACACACCTTTCTTAATTTTAAACTGTTCAGTGTTCCCATGTTCTCTTCGAACAACTGCCTCTTGGTCCATGTACAGATTCCTCATGTGCACAATTAAGTGTTCTGGAATACTCATAGTTCGCAATGTTGTCCATAGCTTGTCATGGTCCACACAATCGAAAGCCTTTGTGCAGTCAATAAAGCACAGGTAAACATCTTTCTGATATCCTCTGCTTTCAGCCAAGATCCATCGGACATCAGCAATGATATCCCTTATTCCATGGCCTCTTCTGAATCCGGCTTGAACCTCTGAATGTTCTCTGTCAATGTATGATTGTAGTCATTTCTGTATTACTTTTAATAAAACTTTACTTGCATGGGATATCAAAGATATTTTCCAATAATTTTTGCATTCCATTGGGTCACCTGTCTTTGGAATGGCACAAATACGGATCTCTTCCAATCAGTCGGCCAGATACTTGTCTTCCAAATTTCTTGGCAGAGATGAGTGAGTGCCTCCTGTGCTACCTCACTTTCTTGAAAGATTCCAATTTTTATTCCATCAATTCCTGGTGCCTTGTTCTTTGCCAATTCCTTCAATGCACCTGTACTTCTTCCTTCAGTATCATTGGCTCTTGATCATATACCGCCTCTTGAAATGGTTGAACATTAACCGTTTCGTTTTGGTACAGTGACTCTGTATTCCTTCTATCTTCTCTTGATGCTTTCTGCATCATTCAATAATTTGCCCAGAGAATCTTCCAATAATGAAAGCCGAGGCTTGAATTTTATCTTCAGTACCCACAACTTGAAAAATGCTGAGCATGTTCTTCCTTTTCGGTTTTCTGATTCCAGATCTTTGCACATTTTGTTGTAGTATTTGACTTTATCTTCTTGAGCTGATCTTTGAAATGTTCTGTTCAGCTCTTGGACCTCCTCATTTCTTCCATTTGCTTTAGCATCTCTATGCTGGAGAGCAAGTTTCAGTGTCTATTCTGACGTCCATTTTGACCTTTTCCTTCTTTTTTGTCTTCTTAATGACTTTTTGCTTTCTTTATGTATGATGTTCTTGATGTCATCACACAACTCTTCTGGTCTTCGATCTTTACTGTTTAATGTATAAAATCTGTTCTTCAGATGATATTTAAATTCAGGTGGGATCTACTCAAGGTCATATTTTGGCTCTCATGGGCTTATTTTCATTTTCTTCAGCTTCAGTTTGAATTTGCATATGAGCAATTGATGGTCTGTTCCGCAATCTGCCCCTGGCCTTGTTTTGACTGATGATATGGAGCTTTTCCATCTTCTCTTTCTGCAGATGAGGTCAATTTTATTTCTATGTATTCCATCTGGTGAGATCCATATGTATAGTCATCTTTTATGCTGTCGAGTGAAGGTATTTGAAATGAACAAATCATTGATTTTGAAGAATTCTATCATGCGATCTCCAACATCATGTCTGTCACCAAGGCCATATTTTCCAACTACTGGTCCTTCCTCTTTGCTCCCTACTTTTGTATTCCAATCGCCAGTAATGATCAACACATCTTGATTGCATGTTTGATCAATTTCAGACATTAGAAGTTGATAGAATTATTCTATTTCATCCTTACTGGCTTTAGTGGTTGGGGCATAAATTTGAGTAATAGTGGTATTAACTGTGCTTCCCTGTAGGCACAAGGATATTATCCTATCACAGACAGCATTGTACTTCATGACTGATCTAGATATGTTCTTTTTGACAATGAATGCAACACCATTCCTCTTCAATTTGTCATTCCTG
>NW_006408654.1:1780027-1785325 GCF_000296735.1 Chrysochloris asiatica
ATAAGGTTTTCAGTGACTAAATATTCGAAGTAGTTCATCATTCCTTCTTCCTAGTCTGTCTTCGTTTGGAAGCTCATCTGAAATCTGTCCACTATGGGTGACCCTGCTGGTATAGCTGGTGGCATAGCTTCCAGAGTCACAGCAATTCACAAGCCACCACGGTATGAAAAACTGACAGATGTGTGGCGGTGGTCCTGTGCTATAGGATAGACACATGTTAATATGGGTGACAAGGTAGGCAATATACAAGAGACGGGTTAGCAGAGGAAGAATGAATATAGTGGGAAAAACAGGGAGGAATGCAATAGTTAAAGTGAATGGAGGTAAATACTGTTAAGTGGTACATGGAGCAGATTGTGAATGAAGCAAAGTATATGATTTGTTGAACATAAAAGTGATGATCTGCTCTGTAAACCTTCACTAAATTCACAATTAAAAGTTTTAAAATGAATGAAAATAAATAATATCGATATCAAGCAATGTATTGCAATAGGCAAATCTGCTGCACAAGACCTCTTCAAAGTGTTCAAGAGCAAAAATGTCAGTTTTTGGACTAAGGTAAGCCTGACTTAAGTCATGGTATTTTCAATCGTCTCTTATGGATGTTAAATTTGGACAGTGACTAAAGACAATGATAGAAGAATTGATGCATTCATGGTGCTGTAGAACAATATTAAAAGCACATAGACTTCCAAAAGAATAAGCATATCTGTGTTGGAAGAAGTACAAACAGAATACTCCTTAGAAGCCAAGATGGTGAGACTTCGTCTCTCATACTTCAGACATATTATCAGGAGGGATCAGTCCCTGAAGAAGGACATCATCCTTTGTAATGTGGAGGGTCAGTGAAAAATAGGGATAAACCCCAGTGAGATGGATTGACACAGTGGCAGCAGCAATGGACTCAAGTGCAACAACAATTGTGAGATTGACACAGAATGAGGCAGTGTTTTGTTCTGTTGTGTCTACTCGATGGCACCTAACTACAACAACAGCAACAACATGTAGGGAGCTGAATCTTGATAAAAGTCAAAGGATGTCTTATTTCCTACTATATTGCTATATTTCTACATTGCTTTGCTTTTCTCTGCTTTTTCTATTTGTCTTCCGTTTTTTTTCATTTTCTCTCATACCCTCCAGCTTTACTAAAAGCATGCCTGCCCTCAAACAAGACTCAAGACTAAATCCCAAAGTCAACAATGATCAGAACATACTATTGAACACCAAAACACTATGTCTACTAAGGAAGAGTAATAGAATCAGGTCACCAGGGTACATAGATTTAGTAATCTGGAGTGGCGTAGTGGGCAAGGGTTAAAGGAGTTGTGCTTAACACTGGGCCCTGGTACATTTACCAGGGCCTCTGTCATTTCCTAGTACCCTGGATGTGTAGTAACTTCATTTGGCTGTTTCAGAGTGCTTTGTAAACAGGCAGGCACTGTCAAAGTTGTACTTGTCTCTCATTTTTGCACATGTTTTCCCAAAGGCTGCTTTCCCAAAGGGAGCCTGGGGTGACATCTTAATCATCTGTCTCTCTCTTGCTGCTTCCTGGTCAGTCAGTGGGAACTTCCAAAAGATATGAAGACTTCCTGTCCCTTCCTATTTTGTATTACCCACACTTTAGAAAGACTGAGTTTTCTGATCTAATCTCACCTGGGATGTAGGTAGCATGTTAGATCCTAAGTCCAACCACTACATGTTATTACTGTTCCTCCCTTCAACCTAGATAAAGGTTATCTCTCCCAAGGAATAGATTTTGGTTATCTTTCCTTGGCCATTTGAAAAAGAACTTTGCTTTCAAGTGTCAAGGTCAAATCACAATTACACTGTAAATCTTATTTCCAGAAGGGATCTTAGTGATAAAGGGTTCTTTAACTTGGGGTGGTGAATGGGCTTGGAAGAAATATATTAGGTCCCCATATTGTGAATGGTACATTAGGCAAAATGTGTGGATGGCTAGATGGCTCCATTTTCCTTCCATTTTCAGAAGCCTGAAAAATGTAAGGAACAGAGCTCTAAAAATAGAGTTCTTCAGAGACCAGTTTTCCTGAACTCTCTCGTAATTCTACTCACAGTCTAAGGTCTAGCTCTTACTTCTTGCTCTTCAATGGGAACCAATAAATGGAGTGACTTAGACTCAAGATGAAATCAAGACCTTACACACAATAAGCACTAAGGAAATATTCGTTGCATGAATCAATAAAAATATTTCTTGGAGAACAGACAAGATGGCAGATCAGGTGGAAGTGCAGTGAGGAGCTCCATCAGCAACAAAACAGAATACCAGACTAGGCAGGCTCAGGGGATGGTCCCAGAACTCTGAACCACTTATAGAGGAATATTTAGAAAGTTAGAAGGCTTACAGCCATTGGAATTTGTAGCAGAAGAAATAAATCCAGTGCTTTCTAATCCAAGGCCCTCAACTGCTCCCTGAGTGGCTATCTTGGGCGAGACCTAACCAAGGATGGATCAGAGCAGCCACAGACACCTGACAGAACCACAGATATAAAGATGCGGACCTTATTTTATTTATTTATTTTTTAACCTGTTATTGGCCTCTCACTGGCTGTGCACCTCCATTCTGGTGACTAGATGGGGTGCCTGACTGAGTGGACACCCCACCCCATCCCTGGAGGGTTCTATCATACATTTGCACAGATCTTCTCAAAATTTAAAGGGACAGTTTCCACTTACAACCAAATGGCAGTGCAAAACAGCCACGGCTGGCCCTGAACTTTTTACCACTAGGAAAAAGGCCTGAATGGGGATTGTGGAGCAGGACAGGCAGACTAAAAAGGAAACAGGCTGAAAATTAAATCCTGAGTTACATTACAACAACCAACAGTGGCACCTTGAAATTTTTCAGGAAGAAGAATGAAAAGAGAAGCCCATCTCATGATCACATCTACCTAGAGGAAATCAGTAAACATAAAAAATACCAAAATACACAAGCATCTAAGTATTAAGGTCACAGATAATCACTGAATATGCCCAAAAAAGAGAAACAGATGACAATATCAGCACATGTCCAGAAATAAGATAAAGTGACTGTGACAAATGAGCTGGAGGTAGACCTGCACTCCATACTAGGAGGGCAGGCTTTGGAAATGCCTGAGAAGGAATTCAGAAAAATAATTATAAAATGTATCAAAACACTATACAATGGAATTGAGAAAAATAAGGAAGAAGTCAGGAAAGCACTACAGGAACAATCAAATAAGATAGATATAGCATGGAAACAATTCAAAACCTACAAAAAAGAGGTCCAAACGATTAATAATAGAATATCAGAAATGGACAATATACCGAAAGGGCAAAGGAGTAGAATTGGAGAGATGGAAGCCAGAACTAGTGAGCTGGAAAATAAATCTCTCAATACCACTAAGATAGAAGAACAAACAGAAAAAAGGCTACAAAATTCTGAAGATCTAAGATTCATGTTGGACAATATGAAGAGGAATAACTTAAGAATTATTGGCATTCCAGAACAGTCACAGAAGAGATAATTGAAGAACTTCTGGAAGAAAATTTCCCTAACATCATGAAAAGTGAAAAGACAAGCATCCAAGAAGCTCAACGAACCCCAGGAAGCATAGACCCTAAAAGAAAAACACCAAGACATATAATAATCAAGCACTCCTAAATCTAAGATAAGGACAGAATCCTGAAGGCAGCTAGGGAAAAGAGAAGTGTAACATACAAAGGCAAGCAAATCAGACTAAGTTCGAATTTCTCAACAGAAATCATGCAGGCAAGAAACCAATGGGGAGACATATATAAAACCCTGAAAGAAAAAACTGCCACCCAAGAATCCTCTACCCAGCAAACTTGTCAATCATATACAATGGTGTAATCAAAACATTCAAGGGTAAACAGGAGCTAAGAGATTTTGCCAAAGCCAACCATGTGATGAAAAACATCCTAAAGGGAGCTCTGTAGACAGAGAATCAACAAGAACAGAACAACCAAAGATTGACGTACATGGCAGCATCACCTGGAAGTCAATTGACAAATGAAAGAGTAGAGAACAGAATAAAACTATAAGAATAAATTCAGAGGATCTGGGAGGTCAGTCCATGATCAAAACAATTACAATGTGAAAGAAGGTAAACACAGAAGAACAGAGATCTAGGTGGCGGGTAAGTCAGGTAAATTACAGGTTAAAATAGACTGTCTAAAATGGAGGGAAAACTTAAAGGAATATAAGGTAACCACAAAGGTGGGATTGGGGTGGGTGGTTTCGGGGAGGGGGAAAGAGGCAACAGTAGAGCACAGAGTAAAGGCAGACACACCATATTCGGGTGTTGGGGAGGGCAATACAAAAAGGGCTAGGAGGTGGAAGAACAAGATAGATGGGGAGAGGTTTGTGTGGGCTAAGTGGTACAAAGGTAAATATTAATGCATGCTTAATCTTGGAACAACACGGCTCTGTAATACAGGGATCTGTGCATAGTTTGAAGAGAGGGAATAATACTAAGATGCTTGACTGTATTATGAATATTGGTTTCCCTTGCCTGCAGTGCATAAGGTTGCTCTGAGTCAGTACCGACTCAATGGCACCTAACAACAACAAATACAACTATTGTAAAATAGACACTTGAGTGGGATAGAAAGGAATGTTGGAAAACATGATTACAGAAAACTAGTAAGCCCGTCTTCAGCCTATAACTGATTGGAATACCTAAAAGGGGTTCTAGAACTTGCCCAGTGAAATAGGCCTCTTGTGGAGCCTTTGCAGAGCATAGGACATTAGGTGGAATCCTGAGTCCCATCCAGGACCTTCTGAGGTGGAACATTCCCACTAGAAAGGACAAGCAAACCAGCCTGGCATGAAGTGGCTGGTTTACAAGCTTTCATGAGTGTGCTTTGTTTCAGAATGAGGTGGGGAAGGTAGAATCCTTACTGAATAATTTTCTTCTTTTCCAAATGGATTTGGTGAAAGGGGATGAGGGATTATGTTGATAGGATTTTATGATTCAATTGCAAGTAATTATTGGTAGGATTAATTGTGATTGTCAAAACTGAAATTGTAGAAGATCTGTAACTAAAGTAGGGGAGTACTTAAAATTTCATTTGAGGAACAGATGATCCCAGGACCATCAAGAAGGAAAAGCATGAGTGGAGCATGAGATCCTACCTAGAAAAGCAGTGGCAATGGAGACAGTGGCAGAGACATGAGCAGCTGCGGGCTCTAGGTCCATGGACTGAGTAAAGCTGTGACCCTGTGGGCAGTAGGCTGGCTTGCAGAATATGCCCTTTGGACATTTAAATGAATATATATATATATATATATATATA
>NW_006408654.1:1785553-1788083 GCF_000296735.1 Chrysochloris asiatica
GACTCAACGGCACTTAACAACAACAACAACAAATATATATATATATCACAAGAGTATACCAATAGTGTGGCGCTGTGGGCTAATGCAGCAGACTGCAAAGTCATTTGAACTGCAAGGTCAGAGGTTCAAGCTTACCAGCTGCTCCTTGGAAACCCTATACAGGGTCGCTATGGGTCGGAACTGACTTGATGACACTTAACAACAACAAATATATATATATATATATTGCATCAAATATTTTTGCTTTGTTCATTTGTGAAATATAAGATATTTGTGAAATATAAGATATTCCTTCCACAGGGAGGAAGTAGTATGACTTGTTATAGGGAGGGGATTGTAATCATTGAGATGAAGCAAAATGTATGATTTGTTGAATGTAAAGCTGATCTTGTCTGTAAACCTTCACTCAATTCACAATAAAAAATTATAAATAAACAAAGTAAGTAAAAGGTTGTAGAATTTCTCCTCATGTCCCTCTCCCTAACATTTTTCCAAAGTTTTGAACCATGTATTTGAGCAGGATTGACCCTACTCCCAAGTCAAGAGTGTACCAATAGTGTAGCCCATCTCTGGCCTTCATGATTGGTTTAGGATGAACACAAAACCCAAGTATAGAGACTAATGAGATTGCATATGAGAACTTTAAGATACTGAGGATGCAGAGTCTCTCTTTTCTGCTGTATTTTAACCTGGAAGCATATAGGCTGAGAAGTTTCTAGAAGCCAACCAGGAGGTAGTTGTTGTTGTTATTAAGTGCTATCAAGTCAGTTCTGACCCACAGTGACCTTGTATAGGGTTTCCAAGGAACAGCTGGTGAGTTTGAACTTCTGATCTTGCAGTTCAAACGGACATTTCAGCCCAGTGCTTATCCTATAGCGGCACACCAGGACTCCAACCCGAAAGCAGTGGAGCCAATAAATGCAAAGCAGAATGTGTTAAGTGTATCATTGGGGTCTTGTATCAGAGTTTTGCTGAAGCCAGTACCATCTGGACTTTTCACTATGTTCAGTTATAAATTCCCTTTATTGTTTCAGTCAATTTTAGTTTACTTTCTGCTTCTTGCTACTGAAGATACTTTGTAGGAAACTGAAACACCCATATGTATTTATAGAGATTTCCTAATTCCCAAAACAACATTCAACCAAAAGATCATTCACCTGATAATTATCTCCAGTAAGGTAGAATTATGCACTTGCATTACAATGCACTAGAGATGATGAGTGTGAATGAAAGTAATTAAGCTATTATCATACAGTGAGTCTGGTTGCAACACAATACGTAGTTAAAATTACTGAACTTGAATTCCCACGCCCCTGGAGACATTAACAAGTCTCTTAGGAAATAATTCTGAGGTATTGCCTAAAGTGACATTTAAAGTTTCCCTCATGTTCCTCTTAGTCTGATTGTGACAGTTTCATAGTTCCTGCTTAAGAGGACATAGTCATTTATCTGATATAATTCTTGTCCACAAAAAACAAAGTATCAAACTGAAAGAGAAAGAAATTGCTTGAATAAAACTGAGATAGTTGATGTTAAATGTCACCTAGTTCATTTAAGGAATCCTGGTATGGTGCTGTGGATTAATGAGCCAGACTGCAAAGCTGCTTGAACTGCAAAGTTGGCAGTTCAAGCTCACCAGCTACTGCTCAGAAACCCTATACAGGGTTGCTGTGGGTCGGGATTGACTCGATGGCACTTAACAAGTTTCATAGTTTGAACTCATAGCGACCCTATTACAACAGAACAAAACACTTCCTTGTCTTGCCCATTCTCACAGTTGTTGCTATTTTGAACCTATTGTTGCAGTCACTGTAACAATCCATCCATTTAAAGGTCTTATTCTTTGTTGCTGATCCATTACTTTACCAAGCATGATGTCCTGCCCTAAGATCTGGTTCATACTGATAACATGTCCAAAGTACATGAAACAAAGTTTTGTCAGCCTGGCCTCTAAGAAACATTGCAGTTGAAAGATAGATTATTTCATTCTTCTGGCAACACGTAGTATATAAATCAGTTATTTATTAATAAAATTTGATAGTGTATTGCTGGCATCTGGAAAATTGGATTCCTGGTTTGAATTGCTTCAGTTTCACCTCATATGTTGTCTTTTGCAAACATACCAGAAACCCACAGTTGTTTTAATAGAAGGAAAAGAGTCCTGATCAGTACTTGTGGGAATTCTTTGCTCACATAAGGGTGGAATATGAAAATATAGTGTGGCGCTGTGGGTTAATGCGTCAGACTGCAAAGCCATTTGAACTACAAGGTCGGCAGTTCAAGCTCACCAGCTGCCCCTTGGAAACCCTATACAGGGTCACTATGGGTCGGAACCGACTTGATGGCACTTAACAGCAACAACATGGCATGGTAAGAGAAGTACTGGACTGCTAACTGCAAGGTCAATAATTCAAATCTATCAGTCACTTTTTTTTTTTTCTTAAATGTTTTATTGTGAATTATGTGATCATTTACATGGGAGAACATTAATTTTACATTCATTCTATCATATATCGTCTCATTGCCATGG
>NW_006408654.1:1811300-1821905 GCF_000296735.1 Chrysochloris asiatica
AAAAAAAAAAAGGTCAATGTTCAACCCTTTCAAGAAGTAGAATATGATCAAGAACTGATGATACTGAATGAAGAAGTTCAAGCTGCACTGAAGGCATTGGAGGAAAACCAAGCTCCATGAGTGGATGGACTACAAATTGAAATCTTTCAACAAACTGATGAAGTATTGGAGGTGCTCGCTCATTTATGCCAAGAAATTTGGAAGACAGCAACCTAGCCAACTGATTGGAAAAGACCCATATTTTGCCCACCCCAAGCAGATGATCTTTATGTATCTTCAAAGGATTGACCAAAAGATCAAGGAGAACACAGAAGAAACTTTAGAAGAATTCAGGAAAACACTATAATTGAACAAACAGAAAGAGTTAATGCAAATTTTGAAACAACATTAATTTGCCATTAGAAATCCAGATTTCAGAAATGGACAATACATTGAAAGGCACAGGCATAGATTTGAAGCAATGGAAACCTGAATTACTGAGCTTAGAGATAAATCTCTCAATACTAGTATTCTAAGAGAACAAGAGTTGTGTGGGACATGTGAAGAAAAACAATTTAGAGGGGATCAGAATTCCAGAACAGGAAGAGACAATACAAAGTACAGAGAAAATTGTCAGTTTTTACAAGTAAACTTCTCTAACATCATGAAAGATGAGCAGTTTAGCATATAAGTAGCTGAACCCCAAATAATAATAGGCCTCAAAAGAAAATCACCATAATCGAACTTTCCAAATCCAAAGAAAAGGAAAGGATTCTGAGAGCAGAATTTCAGGAAAAAATGCAAAGTTACCTACAAAGGAGATCCAATAAAATTAAGCATTGATTTCTCAGCAGAAACCATGCAGACAAGAAGGCAATGAATGGTTCAACATATGCAAAACTCTGAAAGAAAAAATTGTCACCCAAGAATTCTATACCCAGTAAAGCTGTCCCACAAATATGGTGTCAAAATTAGGACATTTGCTGACAAACAGAAATTAAAGGAACTTGTAATTACCAGACCAACTTCATAAAAAATGCTAACAAGTGTTCTTTGGACTGGGAACCAACAACAGCAGACAACAACCTGAGATTACCATACATGACAACACAACCCAGAACTCAATCCAGATGGGGAAGCATTTAAAATAAAACAGATCTACAGGACTTAAGTAGAGAACCAGGGAAATCAATTTATAATGATGTCAACTACAAAGCAAAAAGAGGGAATAACATAGACACAGAAATTCCAAATGACAAGGAAGTCAAGTAGATTTCAAGATAAAACAGTCTGTATTAAGTAGGGGGGAAATAATAAATTATAAGGTAACCACAAGAAAATTAACACACCTGCCTATCAAAATTTAAAAAGAAGAAAATTGAAAGATATAACACAATAGAAATGAAAAGGCAAAGGAAACCCAAAAACAAAATGAACTCAGAGCAGAAAATTATGTGGAATAAAGAAACCAGCAGCCTCACACAAAAAACACACACACAGCAAAATGACAGCAGTCAATTCATACTTACAGATTATTGTGCTGAATGCAAATGGATTAACAGCACCAGAGACAGAGAGAGCAGAATGGAGAAGGAAATAGGATCCTTCAATATGGGGTCCAAAAGAGACATGTTAAAAAGATGGAGCCAGGCTAAATGCTCATCAACAAAAGAATGATTAAACAAACTTTGGTAAATACACACAGTGGAATACTATGCAACTTTGAATTATTAGTGTTGTTGTTAAGTGCCTTTGAGTCAGTTCCAACTCATAGAGACCCTGTATAGGGTTCCCAAGGAGTGCCTGGTGGATTTGAACTGCTGACCTTGCATCTGAAATTGACTTTGCAGTCCAGCACATTATCCTACCAACTATTAGGAGGAAATTTTTAATATACCACTTTTTAAAACAAACCTTTTATTGTAAATGGAGTGAAGGTTTACAGAGCAATTATCAATTTTACATTCAACAAATCATATACTTGGCTTATTGTATGAAGTCCTGGTATGACACTGTGGGTTAATGTGCTGGACTGCAAAATCAGATTGAACTGCAAGGTCAGCGGTTCAAGCTTACCAGCCACTCCTCATAAACCCTATACAGGGTCATTATGGGTCGGAACTGACTCAATGTACTTAACAACAACAACAAATTATTGTATCATTGTCCATTTCTTTTTTCAGTTCTATTAGAGTTTGATTTATGTATTTTGAGGCTCTTTCATTGGGTGCATAGATATTTATTATGGTTATGTCCTCTTGTTCAACTGACCTCTAAATCATCTTATAATGTCCTTTGTCTCTTGTACTGGTTTTTGCTTTATTTTATCAGAGATTAAAATGACCACTCCAGCTGTTTTTTGTTTGTCCTTATTTATCTTTTTTCATCCTTTGATTTTCAGTCTATTTCTCTTATGAACATAATATTGAAGGATCCTGTTTTCTTATCCACTCTGCTACTCCCTGTCTCTTGACTGGTACATTTAATCCATTTACATTCAGTGAAATTATCTGGCTATATGGATAGGTATGAATTGATTGATGCTATTTTGCAGAGTGCTTTTTTGTGATGCTACTGGTTTCTTTGTTCTACATAATTATCTGCATTGAGTTCATTTTGTTTATGGATTTTCTTTTCATTTCTGCTAATTCTACTAATCTTTCTGACTTTTCTCTTTTTGATTTTGATGTGAAGATGTATTCATTTTCATTGAGGTTACCATGTAATTTATTAAAATTTTCCATTTAAAATAGTCTGTTTTATCTTGAAACCTACTTGACCAACTTGTCATTTGGAAGTTCTGTATCTATACTCTTCCCTCTTTTTGCTTTTTAGCTGACTTCATTATAAATTGCTATCACTGGTATCCCTATATTCATTCTGATAAATTTGTTTCACTTTAAATACTTGTCTGTCTGGGTTGAGTTCTGGGTGGTGGTGTCATGTGTATTAATCTCAGGTTGTTGTCAGCTGTTGTTGGTTCTCAGTCCAAAGAACATCCTTTAGTATTTTTTGTAAAGTTGTACCTGTTGTTACAATTTCCTTTAATTTCTGTTGATCCAGAAATGTCCTAATTTCACCATCATATCTGGTTGTTCTTCCAGCATATTATCTATGATTGATTTATCTTCAAGCTCACTAATTTGTCCTTCTGTTGCTTCGAATCTCCTCCTTTGCCCTTTAAATGTACTGTCCATTTCTGAAATCTTAGTATGAATCTTCTGGATTTCCAATCGCAAGTTTTGTATTGTCTCAAAGTTTGCATTATTTTGTCTGTTTTCGTAGTGTTTTTCCTGAATTCTTCCAATGCTTTTTCTGTATTCTCCTCACTTTCCTTGATCTTTCTGTCAATACTTTGAAGGTACCTAAATATCACTCTTTTGAATTATTTTTCAGTTAGCTCCATTACCTTTTCTTTCTCAGAAATGTTTTCTGGCTAGACATCATGGACACTTGTTTGAGTCATTCCGTCTTGTTTCTTTGTGTGACCTAAAATTGTCTGGGACATTTTGGGGTTGTTTTGTTTTTAATGGATGATTGAACATTGATGTTTTCTTTGGCTATCACCAACTGTCTCCCCTGGGTATCACTAGAGAGTGGAAGCAAGCACACTGTTCTCCTTTGCTGCTCTTGCACCTCAATTTATGGTGGTTTGAGCTGGTTTGGACTGCTATATAGCATCGATCAGGTAAGTGATAGAGGAGCTGGTACTGGCTCTTGCCCAGTGAGTGGTACTTCAGAACGTGGAGTCGTGGCTGGGCTATATGGGCATGGTTGCTGTCTCCTGTCAGGTGGAAAAGATAAATCGCCTCCCACACACACCCATAAGAAAACAAAACAGAATAAACAAACAAGAAATGAACAGTGAAAAGAGAAATAATAAATGAAAACGGAAAAAAAAAGAATATAATGACTATAAAGACAAAAGAGGGACAGAGAAATGGAGCTATAAAAGAGAAAGATAAGCAGTAAAAGGAAGAAATTCAACAAACATAAAAAAAACTAAAAAGAGAGAAGAGGGGCAGAAAATTGTAACTATAGAAGAGAAAAATAAAAAATAAAAGGAAGAAATTTTAAAAACTGCTTAGAAAAGCCTGAGAGAGGTAAGATGAAAAGGGAGACTCGAGGGGGTTGGGAAGATCAACAGGGGTAAAAGAGGGAAAATGAAAAACAGAAGAAAAGAAAGAAAAACAAAAGCAGAGATTGAAAGGATACAATTCAAGGGAATGGAAAGAGAAGAAGGTGGAGAAAGAATAAACAAATGAAACAACAAAAGGAAAAAACAAACAAAAGGCTGTGTGCTGTTGGACCTAGGAAGGAGACAACTCTTTAGAGCTCTTGCAAGCCAAGGAGCTCACGAGGTGGCATGTGGAAGGGATGTGACAGCTGAGTTTCTGGCCCTAGATGGGGTGCTAGCAGCTTCGGTGTTATCTACGTTAAGGGCAGTCAACCCAGAAGTAGTTTCTGGAGACCCCGATGGAGCTATTTTCAACGACTGTTAGGACCACAGAGCAGCTGGAAGCAGGGTGACTGGTTAAGCCAAGCCCACCTGAATCTAGGCACGAAAATTGCTTACCATAAAGGTGCATCCAGGATCCCACCTCACAATGATGTGCCTCCTAATCTCATGGTTCTTAACTCCCAGAAAGCAGAATCTGCACTGGGAGTAGATGAGGGTGGGAACTAGGCACATCTCTGGTCACCAGGGATCTATGAGAAAAAAAAAAAAAAAAGGAAATCACGCTTTTCCAGTCACCTGTGTGAATCTGCTCTGGTAGGCCACCTTCTATTGCCTAAGCTGCAAACGTAAGTTCAAAATGGTTTACCTTGTTTGCCCAGTTATTCACCAGTCAGTCTCCCTCTTTTACTATCCTTGGTCAGCGTCTGCTCCCAGCAAGTATTCAAACCCCTTCTCTAAACTTTCCGCTGAAGTTCAGCGTTCTATGATTTTCATCTGCATCTGTTTTATTTGGTCTCTCATAGAGGGTCCATGTAGTGCCATTTTACCAGAAGTCCTGAGTTGTTGTTTTTTTTTAATGGCTAATGAAGGAGTCCTTTTCTTGATATAAACCTCTCTCTAAGGAGTACTAGGAGCTCTGGTAGCGTAGTGGTTACGGATCGGGCTGTGAACCGCAAGGTCAGCAGTTAGAAACTACCAGCGGCTCCGCGGGAGAAAGATGAGACTTTCTGCTCCGGTAAAGACTTACAGCCGCGGAAACCCTGTACAGGGTCACTAGGAGTCGGAACCGACTCCACAGCACATAACAACAACAACAACAAAGGAGTCCTGGTGTGGCGTTGTGGGTTAATGCGCCAGACTGCAAAGCCATTTGAACTGCAAGGTGAGCGGTTCAAGCTCACCAGTTGTCCTCGGAAACTGTATACAGGGTCACTATGGGTCGGAAATGATTTGACACTTAACAACAATGACCTATACAGATACAAGCTTCGTTGGTTTTACTTTTCTGGAGAACAGTCTAAGATAGTGGTTAGTTTTTCTATTTCTTTAAAGAATGACGTTAGAATCTGGTTAAGATAGCTTGTCTGTAGATCACTTTGGGCAGTATTGATGTTTTCACAATGTTAAGTCTTCCTATGAGCATGGTATAGTCTTCTATTTATGGAAGTTTCTTGCAGTAGTGTTTTGTAGTTTCGTTATATAGTCATTATGTATCTCTGGTTAGATTTATTCTTAAGCATTTCATCTTTTGAGTAGCTATTGTAAATGACATTGTTCTCTAATTTCCTTTTCAGAGTTCTCATTGTTAGTGTTAATTTAACTGTTTTTTGTACTCAGTCACTGATTATTTCAATTAATTTTAGTGATTTTCTTGCTGAGTCTTTAGGATTTTCTATGCATAGGGTCATATCTGCAAGTAGAGAAAATTTTATGTCTTCTTTCCCAATTTGTATGTCTTTTATTTCCCTTTCTTGCCTTATTGCTCTGGCAAAGGCTTCAAGTACAACATTGAATAGGAGTGGTGATACAGGGCATCCTTGTCTGGTTAATTATGTTGCAGGATTTATGTTCTATTCCTATTTTGTTAAGTACTTTTTGTTTTGTTTTGTTTCTTTAATCAGGAATGGGTGTTGGATTTTGTCAAAAGCTTTTTCTGTATCAATTGATATGGGTCTTTTCCTTGTTTTATTTATAAGGTAGATTATGTTGATATTTTTAAATATTGAAATATTCTTGCATACCTGGTCTGAATGCCACTTGATCATGATGCATCATTATTATTATTTTTTTTTTTTTAATAATGTTGGTTCTATCAGCTATGTTTTTCTTGCGGATTTTTGCATCTATCTTGAGGCATATTGATTTACAATTTTCTTTTCCATTGGTGTCTTTGACTGGTTTTGGTATATCAGGGATATCCTCACTTTATAAAATGAATTTAGTAGTATTCTGTTCTTTTCTATTTTCTAGAATAATTTAAGCAGAATTGGTGACAGCTCTTCTGAATGCTTGGTAGAATTCACCAGTGAAGCCATCTGTGCCAAGACTTTTGTTGTTATTGTTGGGAGTTTTTTAATGACCTGATCAGTTTCTTTTTTGTTTTGAGTTTGTCCAAATTTTCTAATTCAATCTCTGCTCTTTTAAGTAGGTAGTGTGCTCCTAGAAATCAGCCCATTCCTTCTAGGTTCTCAAATTTCTTCTTCATAAGTATTCTTTTATCCTTTTATTTTTATTGTGATGTTGCCCGTTTCATTTCTTATTCATGTTATTTGCATCTTCTCCTTTTTTGTTGTTAGATTTGCCAGTGGTTTACAATTTTATTAATTCTTTCAAAGAATCAACTTCTTGTCTTCTGCTTCATTGGAAGAAAAGTTTTTGAAAAGTCTCAGAAACCCTGTCATGGTGCTATGTGTCAGACCCAATTCTATGGCACTTAACAACAATGAAGGAGCCCTGGTAATGTCATGTGGTTAAGTGTTAAGTTGCTAAACAAAAGGTTGATAATTCTGAGTCCACTAGTTGTTGTTTGAGAGAAAGATATGGTAATCAGCTTCCATGAAATATTTCAGCCTTGGAAACCCCATGGGGCAGTTCTACTCTGTACTTTTGGGTCACTATGAGTTAGAACTCACACATTGGGTTTGAGGTTTTTATGGTTAATGGCTAATGTTGTTGATCATCTTTTCATGTGCTTGTTGGCCATTTGAATATCTTCTTTCATGAAATGTCTGTTCAAGTTCTTTGGCCATTGTTTGATTAGGCTGTTGGACATTTTACTGTTACGGTGTTGTTAAGTGCTATTGAATCAGTTTTGACTCGTAGTGACCCTACGTACAACAGAAGGAAACACTGCCTGGTCACGAACCATCCTCATAATCATTGCTATGTTTGAGTCCAGGTTTTATATATATACATATATTCTGCATATTAGATCTTATAAGATATATGATTCTTAAAAACTTAGTCCCAAACTGTAGGTTGTTTTTTCACTTTTCTAATAAAAGTCCATTGATGAACAAAATACTATATTCCTTTTATATTGTTAGAATTTATAACATGTACCTTATTGGTTATTTGGTCGATCCTAAATATTGAAAGTTAATAAACTGTAATTATGTTACTTTGAAGATATAAATAGTATTCATCATAGAACAAAATGCATCAAGTTAAAATAGAAAAGGTAAATCTATACTATTAGCCCTTAGTCACTAGAAGTATTCTCCAAATAAACATTAAGACAAAAAAAAATTTATATATTCAAGCACTCTATTGGTTGCTCAAAATAAAACCACATTTTAATTTACTTTATATCTGGAACACAGTTTTCTGCTGTTTTTAATTCCTTTCCTTTATCCTTCTTAACAAAAGAAATAGGTCTTCACCATATGACTAAATTTATCCAGAATTGTAATCCCACTCTCTATGGTATGAAATGCATTTTTTTCTCAGAGATACTCTCCATTTGCAACCAGTTGTTCACTTGACCTGCTGTACAGCTGTCCCTCTAGGGCTCTCTTCATGCACTCCTGAATTAGGACTAGTTTTTCTTGGATTCCAGGATTTTCTCATTGTTGAATTCCCCTCCTCCTTTTTTTTTTCTAAACTGCTCCTTCCTTGATTTTTTTCAGAATGTGAAAGGTATGTTGACTTCTCAGATATCTGAAAATATCTTTGTTTACCACTTAGAGCTGAATGATATTTTGACTTAAGGGAGAAAGATGTGGCCATCTGCTTCTGCAAAGATTACAACCTTGGGAACCCTATGTGGCAGTTCTACCCTGTCCTATAGGGTAGAACTTTGCTGGGGGTAGGTTTGTATTTTGTGTGGGGCTTGGTAGGGTATTCTGAGCCTCAGAACTCTGAAGGCTGTCTAATGGTACTGAGTATTGTTCGTAGAATAAGTGTTGTTGATAGAAGACTGATGCCAGTCAGATTTTTGTCCTATCTTAGGTGGGTTTTTGTTTTTTCACTGGGAAACTTTTAGGATTTTCTTCTGTGTAAAATGCCAAAGCAATTGTAACTGCTGCTTGTGGAGGAGGACTATTTCTAAGGAAATCTTTTGATTCTTTCAGGAACAAATAACAGTGGCTCAGTACCATAGTTACATGATTGTAACACCAAATTATAATTAAGACACTGCTATAAAAACTGAGTTCGTGTATTGCACTGTAGGATGAGCACTGGGCTGCCAAGCACAAAGTCAGTGGTTCAAACCCACCAGTCACTCCTTGGAAACCCTATATAGGGATGTTATGAGTTGGAACCTCAATGGCACTTAACAACAACAACAACAAAAAAAAACCACTGCAATACTTTGCTCTGTACACATGATTCTAAAATTCAAGAATGAAACTAAGAATTTTAGTAAAAGTCAGACTGTCTTGTCCATGTCAATTGTTGTTGTCAGGTGACATTGAAGCAATTCTGCAGCATCCTTACCATTGTTGTTATTCTTGAGGCCATTGTTGTAGCCACTGTGACAATCCATCTCATTGAGGATTTTTCTCTTTTTCTCTGACCTTCTACTTTACCAAGCATGTTGTCCTTTTCCCATGTCCGTGCTGCTGCATGCTGTAGAGTCAGTTCCAATTCATAGTGATCCTATATAGCATTTCTGAGGCTGTAAAACTTTACAGAAACAGAAAGCCTCATCTTTCTCCCACTGAGCAGTTGGTGTATTCAAACTGCTGACCTCACAGGTCACAGCATGACACGCAACCCACCACACTACCAGGACTCCTTATTCCTATGCCTATCTGTTGCTGTTGTTCAGCGCTGTTGAGTCAATTCCGACTCATAGCAACTCTGTATAGGGTTTCTGAGGAGCGGCTGGTGAATTTGAGCAGGCGACCTTGCAGTCCAGGGCATTCTCCTACATCCCCACACCAGGACACCCCCTGTAGCCACAGTAGGTAGAAATGGACTCTGTTGACCCTAGATCATATTCCGTGAGTGGACCCTAACTGTTTCTCACATTCAGGATTGCTCAGCTTTGGGAAGTTTCCCCAGAGCTCTGCTGTCTTTTACTTCAGAGGCTGTATTGGGTAGAGGATGGACATTCGAACCTATATGCTGTTGTTTGATAGCTTTTTGACCATGGGCAAGTTACTTCACTTCTCTAAACCTCAGTTTCCTCATTTACAAAATTAGAGTATCTGTTAAAAGTAAGAAATAAATCACACTAAGCAAATATTACAAGGCCTGGGATTTACATAATTATTTCTAAATAATTTCTGTTATTATCAGTGTCAGTGTAGGATTCACAGGTATACTCAGGCATTGTTGTTGTTAAGTGCCAGCAAGTCAGTTCCAACCCATAGCAAGCATGTTTCCGAAGAGCAGCTGGTGAGCTTGAACCGCCAACCTTATGGTTCAAAATTTAGCAAATAAAAATACAGACTATTTAACTAGATTTGAACTTCAAAGTACACACACATACAAACAGTTGTCATGGATTATACATCAACTCATGGCTACTCCAGATGTGTCAAAATAGAACTGTGCTTCATGGAATTTTTAATCACTGATATTTCTCCAGACCTTTCTTCAAAGAAGAGGTGCCTCTATCTGGACTTGAAGGAGCTTTGGTAGCTTAGTGATTACGAATTGGGCTGCTAACCTCAAGGTTGGCAGTTTGAAACTACCAGCTATTCCACGGGAGAAAGATGAAGCTTTCTGCCCCCATAAAGATTTGCAGCCTTGGAAACGTTGTGCAGGGTCACTATGAGTCAGAACCGACTCCACGGTACTTAACAACAACAACAACATCTGGACTTGAACTTCCAGTCTTTTGGATTCCACCAGGGCATATTAACCATTGTACTACCCAGGGACTTCGATTTTTTAAGTGTACAAACCCAATATTATATGAGAGATACTTAGAATAAGAAAATCATCTTTTGTCTATCTGAAATTCAAATAATATAAGTGGGCCTATTGTATCTGGCAACCCTATCTACAGGTAGCTAAACCATGTCTCCTTTGTTAAAATGGAAGCTTTAGGAACAGAAAAATAAACCTGCCGGGAATAATACTGTCATTAAACTCAGTCTTTCTTCTCCTTATACATGGTAGGTCAATATCACTCAATAAATACACTCAGTATTGTTTTCTTCCAGGAAATGCTCAGAGGTCACATATTAGAGAAGCAAATAGTCTATATATAT
>NW_006408654.1:1822005-1828680 GCF_000296735.1 Chrysochloris asiatica
TTTTTCTTTTTAAGGTTTTTATTGTGGATTGAGTGAAAGTTTACAGGGCACATCATCAGTTTCACATTCAACCATTCATACGACTTGTTTCATTACATTGATTATAATTCCCTCCATATAGTCCCTATATTTTGAAGTACAAAATAAAATTCTTCCCAAAATGAAATCTGTCCCATCTAGTTACCAATCTAAACTAGGCATGAGTTTTGAAACTTAATTATATTTGTATTTAAATTCTTATTTGATAAATCACAAAGCACTATGTGTACAAGTTCTATTCATACAGAATATAAAAAATGTATGAAGTAAAAATCTCTAACAGCAGTCATTTTGCTAATGTTTTTGAAGGAGTCTCACAATATTCTTGCTTAGCATTTTCTCTCAACGTGTGCTTGCTAACTAACACACACACACTCAAAGAGTTGTAGATTTTATTACAGACTATATCTTCACTCATACCAAAACTAAAAGACCAGATATCAAAATTCCAGTGTTTCAGCTCTATTCTAATTTGTAGCTAGATTTTCAATAAGGTAACAATAGTTAACTATTTCTGTTACTCAGTTGCTAGAAATGCATTCTAGTTGGCTTGCATGGTATTCTATCTGTAATACTAATATAATGCCAGTTTTTACAAATATTTCTAATAAATTTTTGGTGTAATTGGCTCAAAACTATAACTGGATTTTGGTTATCCTTTCCAAGATTATAATGATAAATTTAGCTTTTTTTAAAAACAACAACAAGTTTTTCTGCGAACTGAGTGAAAGCTTTCTGAGCAGATCACCAGTTACATTCAACAAATCAAATACTTTGTTTGCTTCATTACAATGATTTCAATTCCCCCCATGTGCCATCAGTTAACAGTATTTTCTTTAAAAAAAGAAACCACTGTACAATATAGTTCCTACCTCGTCTGTTTATGAGACATGACATAATTCTTTGATTTGATAAGCAAAGAAGGAAAATACCAGATTTTCTTTATTCTTTCTTTTCCAAAGCACTGGCGGGCTGTGTTTGAACTTCCATGTGAATTACAAATTCTTCAGTTAAAACGTGTGTACTGTTTCTTCATTCATAATTTTTTTATTTTCTAATAAAAGAGTCAGTGCTCTCCCTTTTTGTTTTGTTTGGGGTTTGTTTGTCTGTTTGTTTCGATAAAATGAAGTTTCTCCCTAAACTCATATTTAAGTCTTTTTATCCTGTTGCAAGAGCTCTTCGCAGGGTACTGTACTCTTCAGCTCCATCTTGTTTAAGAAATGCTGACTGCACGCAGAACTCCGCCCAAGAGGCGCGCCCACTACAGTGAAAAAGATGAAAAGCCAAATAACGTTTGTAGGCATTAACACTAAAGGAAGTATTAATTTCCTGTAGCTTAAAAATTTGAAGATCTGAGAAAAGGAGGAGGGTCTTTTAACTGACAGAAAACCCAGGAAAACATGTATACTGATTTAACTGATAAATTCAACTAAATCAGAAGAATTATACTTAACTAATACTGGCACATTTAGAATGAAAGCTCCATTGACCCAGGATTACTGCCCAAGAATCCAGACTCCTTTAAACAGCCAAGTAAGAACATTCTCTGAGCAGCTGTTCATACTACACTGTAATTTCCTCATGAACTACTAAAGCAGAGTATCTTTCTGTAACGTCATAGAGCCCAAAGGAGAACGCCGGCAGACCCTTTGGGAGGGGAAGTGGTTAATACAGTGGCCTCCCCTTCTTGGTGAAGACGACTTGGGCAAACTGGAGTCGTTTCCGTGCTTTTCGGAGCACCCAGGAAACCCAGTCCTGCTTGTAAGAAACCTGTGGATCAGGAACGCCGACCTCTTGATTAGTGTTATAAATGTGATAACTTTTAGGCCTTTATGATTTTTTAAAGTTGCGACATGTAGTTTTTGCTCCCTCGAGCTAGGAGCGGAGACCCGAGGGTGTTTGGAGCCCGACCCGGGACGGCGGGGCCGTGGAGTGGGCGGGGCGCCCTCTCGGATTTGGGCTGCGCCCTGGCCGCCGGCGGGAGGCGATAGCGGCGGCGGCGTGGGCCGAGCCGCCCGGGGATTGGCTACGGCGGAGAAGACGTCAGGCTCCCGCGGCCCCAGCGGTCGCCCGGCTCGGCGCGCCGCAGTCGGCTCGAGTGTGCGCCGCAGCAAGGAGGTGTCTTCGGCCGTTCAGCCTTCCGCCGCCGCCGCCGGGCTGCGCCGCCTGAGCTGGGACGCGCCTCCGCGCTGCTCGCCGCATCCACTCCCGCGGCCGCCGCTCACCACTCTGCTCACACACACACACCATGACGAAGAAAGACAAGAAGTCCTTCAACCAGACCCTGGCCGAATGGAAGCTCTTCATTTATAACCCGGACACCGGAGCGTTCCTAGGGCGCACCGCCAAGAGTTGGGGTGAGCGGGCGGCGGTTGGGCGCCTGAGGCCGGCCGAACTCCGGGGGGCGCCGGGCGGGGTCGGGGGGAGGCGGGAGGCGGCTCCCCCACGCCGGGGCCCTGGAGTCGTTACAGCCTCCACCGCCCGCAGCGACTCTGGTTCCCGACTGTCTGCTCTTAGCACAAACGGCGGCGGCGCAGCGCGGCCCGCGCCTCCGGCCGCCCATTCATTTCTGGGCGGGCCGCCGTTCCTTCCTCCCGGCCGTGAGCGGGACGCACGTGCCTCCCAGGCCTCCAGCCCTGACCAGCGCCGGAAACTGGGACCCTTGCTTGAAGCCGAGCCCGAGCGTGCCGGGGCCGAGCCCTACGGCCTCCTTTGTACGGGGCGTACCGACCGGGAGGAGCGCTGGCGGAGGCGCCCATCCGTTCCGGGAAGCCAGCCCCTGCCCCACGGCAGGGAGAGGAAATTTCCACTCCCGCCGCTATCTTGTGACTCGTCCACGCTGCCACCCCAGCCGGTGGCAGGAGTGAGTGAATGTGTGTGGGTTGCATGAATGTGTAGCGGTGAGTTATAATCACAGAAGAACATTGTGCGCGAACGTGCACTTGAATTTGGACACTTAAAAGACCCATAAAACGGTTAGTTTTTCCCCAGTTTATTTTTAATTACAAAGGGTTTCTTTACCATTTGCTTATTTTGGGGAAAGGAAATACTGCCTGAACTGCAGTTTTTTCTTTCTGTGCCTTCAAAACATGTGAGTGATATGAGCAGTTTTACTAAGCTTGAGTTCTTTTTTGTTTGTTTTTTGTATTTTAAATATTTAAGCCATCTCCCTGTGTAGAATTTTTGTGGAACGTCTTTGTGAGAAATTACATAATGTTTGAATAAGGACAAGTGCTTTTGTTGACTTTATACTAAACTCATTTTTCCACTTTTGGAGAAATTTTGTTACTGGATCTTGACATCTCAGTGAGAATTTGGATTTGAGCACATTTTTGATAATCAGGAAGACAGTAAATTAGCTATGACTCAGAATATAAACTCGCTACTTTCTGAAATTGCCTCTTCTATAGTGGAAAGAAGCTTAAAGTCCTATCAAAAGCTGAAAGAGACCTTGAAGGTTATATAGCTCAACCCACCACTTAGAGATGTGAAAAAATGAGATCCAGAAGGATTGTGATTTACTTTGTGTAAAATTACATATTCCACAGAGCCAAGAAAAGAACCCAGTTCTTTAATCCACATCCAGCGGTTGTGTTATTTTATAGATGTTTTGCCTAACTGTACGGTAATCACTCATTTTTATTTAAATTGCTGTCTTTTGGAATCCATTAGTGTGATGAAATAAATCTTGCATCTGGAGTTAAATGAACATGATGACCATTGCTTCTCTGGAGACACTTTCTACTGAAGGAATTTTTTAATGTGATGGGAGAAGGATTCATTTCTATAGGCTACTGGCCTTCCTCAGTGCATTCTCATTTCCAGTACTAAGTATTCTCAATTTGTCTTAGAATGACATTAATACTTCTTATCTAACTTTAATTTCATGTAGGTAGAGATGTATACCTAAGTCCTGATGTGGCACAGTGTAGGATAAGCACTGGACTGTTAATCACAAGGTCGGCAATTCAAACCCACCATAAACTCCTCAGAAACCCTGTACAGGGAAGTTATGAGTCAGAACTGACTTGATGGCACTGAACAACATCAGCCATTAAATAGATAATATATATGCATAAATTATCAAAGTACAGGGCAATATATAAGGACCATAGAAGTAGTGGGCTCCTGGATGACAAATTGTTTGCACCGTGCTATTAGCCAGGGCAGAGTTCTGGTGTGGTGCTGTAGGATAAGCACGAGACTGCTAACCATGTGTCGGTGGTTCAAACCCACCAGCCAGTCTAGAATCAGAACAGACTTGACCACATTAATAAGGGTTTCCTTCTGCTTCAGTCATAGCCAAGGAAGCAAAACTGGAATGGACATGAATTATAAAGTGAGACTAGGAAAAAATTTCAAGTTAACACCTTAGTAGAAACTTAATCTCTCTTAGAAAACTGGGACAGCGAGCACAGAGTTGGAATCAACGATGTCCTGCTCAAAGATGGTGGTAGACATGGGTGCTTTGAATTTGTGTCTCCACTGTCTTAATAATCTGATCTCTAGAGCATCCGGCTTATGAAAGGGGCTCACTGCGCCTCATCTGAGTCTCCCACTCCAGGGCTGCAACCCGAAATTTTTCCCATTCTGGTAATCATACCACTTCATCTATTCTCTAAAACTTCATGTCTGTTTTGATTTTGCTCCATTGGCCATGACTAAAGTGGTTGAAGAGCCCTGCTAATAGCATAAGGGTTGAAAGAGTGTCCTGGAGATCTACATTTATAAAGGTAACAGCCAAGAAAACTCTATGGAGCAGTTCTACTTTGAAAAATATGGGGTCTACATGAATTCAGAGTTGATTGGACTGCAGTGGGTTTGATTAGATGCATTTGAATGTGGTATTGGAGAAGAATGTTGATGGTACCATGGACTGCTAGAAGAACATACAAATCTGTGTTGAAGAAGTGCAGCCAGAGTGCTCCTTAGAAGCCAGGGTGGTGAGACTTCATCTCATACTTCAGGCGTGTTATCAGGAGAAACCAGTCCCTGGAAAAGGACATCATGCTTGGAAAAGTGGAGTGTCAGTGAAAAACAGGAAGACCCCCCAATGAAATGGGTTGACAGTGGCAACAGCAGTGGACTCAAAAGTTAACAGTAACTGTGAGGCTAGCTCAGGACCTGTGATGTTTTGCTTTGTTGTACATATAGGGTCACTGTGAGTTAGAACTGGTTTGACATCACCTAGAGCTCTGGTAGCATAGTGGTTACGAATCGGGCTGCGAACCTTGCGGTCAGCAGTTCGAAACTACCAGCCACTCCGCGGGAGAAAGATGAGGCTTTCTACTCCCGTAAAGATTTATACCCTCGGAAACCCTGTACAGGGTCACTATGGGTCGGAACCGATTCGACGGCACTTAACAACAACAATAAGAAGTAAAGTTGGGATTTGTTTTATTTTCATAAGGATTACAACAAGACCTTTTTTCAAAATTGAAACTGTTGTTGTTAAGTGCTCTCGAATCGATCCCGATCCATAGCGACCCTGTATGGAGTTTCTGAGGAGTGTCTGGTGAGCTTGAACCGCCGACCTTGCAGCTCAAATGACTTTGCAGTCTGGCGCATTAATCCACAGCACCAACCAGGACTGCAGCATTGAAAAATAAGTACACATAATCAAGGTGTGGTGCTGTGGGTTAATGCTCTGGACTTTAAGGTCGGTAGTTCAGGCTCACCCGCCACTCCTTGGAAACTATACAGGACCCCCTATGAGTCAGAACCGACTTGAAGCACTTAACAACAACATTCCAACCTGCAGGTACATGACCTGCACAAGGGTATCCCTCCTAGATTTAGTTGAGTGTATGGCATGCCGGAAAGTTCCATTGGTGGTGAGTGGAGCCAGAAATCCATACTGAATTCTAGAGGGTGAGGACCCTGGTGCTTGATTGGGTCTGCCTGTAGAAAGTATTCTAATGCTAATGAAGACAAGATCAGCATAGGTGTGGGGCTGTGTCTGCTGGGAAAAAGGAAAGGCGCCTTTTTCTAACTCCCATACAGGCACAGAAGTCCTGGTGAGACGCTGTGGGTCAATGTGCCAGACTGCAAAGCCCTTTGAACTACAAGGTCGGCGGTTCAAACTCACCAGCTGATCCTCGGAAACCTGTGCAGGGTCACTGTGGGTCGGAATTGACTCGACAGCACTTAATAACAATATATAGGCACTTCACATTATGGGCTAGCAGTGGCTTGCAGAGGTTTGATCTCATCACCTGCAGATTCTCATTAGTAACATTTTTAGTTTGTCTCTTTCTAGGTAGATTTAAGAAATTATATATATATATATAAAACGTTTATACAAATGTGGAGCTTGATGATTCCATCCGATAAGCAGTGGACTACTAAGGGAGCTGAATGTCTCATCTTAATTGAAAACTATACCAGGCTGCTATGAGTCGGAAGCGATTCAACGGCACTGCACAACAAAATATATACATGTTTGTGTACTGTGACAACAGATACATGTAAGTGTATGTGTATATATATAAGTATGTATGTATGTATTGTTGTGACGTGCCATTGAGTCAGTTCTAACTCAGCAACCGTGTATAGGTTTCCTAAGAAGTGGCTTTGAATTGCCAACATTGCAGTCCAGTGCTTTATCCCACAGTGCCACACCAAGAGCCACACGCA
>NW_006408654.1:1828805-1831492 GCF_000296735.1 Chrysochloris asiatica
TATATATGGGTTGTTTGTTTTTAATGAAAGGAGATCGTTGCTTTATAATCATCTGATTGTATTGTGGACCTCTTTCCATGTTTGCTAAGATCTATGTCACCATTTTAAATAGCTTATTAATATTCCAATACATAGGTAGCTATGCTGCTGTTTTGTTTTTCTTGTAAACAGTGCTTTTTTGGGTAAACTTTTTATTGTGGTTGGAGTGAAACTTTGCAGAACAAATTGTTTTTCAATTCAGCAATCCCTACTCTTTATATTCTGACTTGGTTGCAATCCCCACAGTGTAAGGAATGGGTACCCTTCCACTTGTGTTTCCTGTTTCCATCCCCTTACCGCAGGCATTCTGCATTCTGTCCCTGGGCAAATGCTGCCCTTTTGATCTTTGTTCTGAGGAGTGCATTCCTCTTCGGTGTTATTGTTCACCTTATAGACCTGTTTATTGCTTGCCTGAAAGTTGAGCTACAGGGGGTAAGTTCAGTTCCAAGCTTGAAACGTGTCTAAGAGTCATAGTCTCCGGGATTTCACCAGTCTTTATTAGACTAATAAAGGAGTTCCGGTAGCGTAGGGGATTACAAGATGGGCTGCTAACCGCAAGGCCAGTAGTTTGAATCTACCAGCCGCTCCATGGGAGAAAAATAAGGCTTTCTGTTCCTGTAAAGATTTATAGCATTGGAAACCCTATACAGGGTTGCTATGAGTCGGAACCGACTCCATGGCACATAACCACCAACATTAGACTAATAAGCCTGATCTTTTTTTAAGATTTCCTCCCAGTGTATCCAGGACCTCCTGTTGTGATCCCTTACAGGGTGCTTAACAGTGGTTGCTGGACACCATCTAGTTATTCAGGATTCAGGGTGGTTGAGGCTGTGGTTCATGTGATCCATTAGTCCTTTGGACTAATTGTTTTCTTGAGTCTTTGATACTCTTCACTCGTCTTTGCTTTGGATGTGGAGAGCAATAGTTGTGTTTTGTTTGTTATTGTTGTTAAGAACTATAGAGTCAAAATAGTTACCTTATTTATACAACTATTTTGACTTGTTGTTAAGTGCCATTGCAACCCTGTATAGGGTTTCTGAAGAGCGGCTGGTGGGTTTCAACTACTGGCCTTACAGTTTAAACTGACCTTGCAGTCCAGTGCTTATCCTACAGCACCACACTAGCACTTCTTCATTAATTATAATTACTTGGCTAGTGTTTGGTTACAGTAGTTTCAAAATGCTTATATGCACCTAAATCACCTCATTTGATCTTCACCACCATCTTCTAAAGCAGACTGGATAGGTGATTGAAGTGTACTCTAGAGGAATCCTGAAGATCATTTCTCAAGTTGAACAATAAGTATACATCAGGAATAAGTAATTGGCTATTTTATGAAAACAGAGCAGAGAAAATGTAAAGTGCCTTATGGTTGATGTTGCAAGTATTTTAAATAGCTTAAGTGTATTTAAGGACTTCTGGTGTGGTGTTGCAGGTTAATGTGGTAAACTGCAAAGTCACTGTGGGCCATTAAGGCTGGCAGTTCTAACTCACCAGCTGCTCCTTGGAAACCCTGTACAGGGTCTCTATGAGTCGGATCCCGACTCGATGGCACTTAACAACAACAACAAAGTGTACTTAAGGAGCTCTGGTAGCGTAGTGGTTACGAGTTGGACTGCTAATCTCACAGTCAACAGTTCGAAACAACCAGTGGTTCCATGGTAGAAAGATGAAACTTTCTTTTCCCATAAAGATTTACAGCCATAAAAACCCTATTCAGGGTCACTGTGACTCTACGGCACATTACGAGTCAGGCTGGGAACCGCAAGGTCAGCAGTTCAAAACTACCAGCTGTTTCGCGGGAGAAAGATGAGGCTTTCTGCTCCCATAAAGATTTACAGCCTCGGAAACCCTGTACAGGGTCACTATGGGTCGGAACCGATTCGACGGCACTTAACAACAACAATAAGAAGTAAAGTTGGGATTTGTTTTATTTTCATAAGGATTACAACAAGACCTTTTTTCAAAATTGAAACTGTTGTTGTTAAGTGCTCTCGAATCGATCCCGATCCATAGCGACCCTGTATGGAGTTTCTGAGGAGTGTCTGGTGAGCTTGAACCGCCGACCTTGCAGCTCAAATGACTTTGCAGTCTGGCGCATTAATCCACAGCACCAACCAGGACTGCAGCATTGAAAAATAAGTACACATAATCAAGGTGTGGTGCTGTGGGTTAATGCTCTGGACTTTAAGGTCGGTAGTTCAGGCTCACCCGCCACTCCTTGGAAACTATACAGGACCCCCTATGAGTCAGAACCGACTTGAAGCACTTAACAACAACATTCCAACCTGCAGGTACATGACCTGCACAAGGGTATCCCTCCTAGATTTAGTTGAGTGTATGGCATGCCGGAAAGTTCCATTGGTGGTGAGTGGAGCCAGAAATCCATACTGAATTCTAGAGGGTGAGGACCCTGGTGCTTGATTGGGTCTGCCTGTAGAAAGTATTCTAATGCTAATGAAGACAAGATCAGCATAGGTGTGGGGCTGTGTCTGCTGGGAAAAAGGAAAGGCGCCTTTTTCTAACTCCCATACAGGCACAGAAGTCCTGGTGAGACGCTGTGGGTCAATGTGCCAGACTGCAAAGCCCTTTGAACTACAAGGTCGGCGGTTCAAACTCACCAGCTGATCCTCGGAAACCTGTGC
>NW_006408654.1:1831592-1855604 GCF_000296735.1 Chrysochloris asiatica
AAACTACCAGCTGTTTCGCGGGAGAAAGATGAGGCTTTCTGCTCCCATAAAGATTTACAGCCTCGGAAACCCTGTACAGGGTCGCTATGAGTTGGAACTGACTCCACGGCACATAACAACAACAGGTGCATTAAATATAATTAAAGTCCAAGTCTTGAAAGGTCAAGTTAGAGATCTTGTGGTGTTATTTAAACTTTAGTTAATGGGCTTGGTGTGGTGCTGTAGGATAAGCCCCTGATGTCAAGGTCAATTTGAACCACAAGGTTGGCGATTTGAACCGCCCTTACTGCATGTGGCAGTGGTGACAACAGGAGGACACATGACATTTGATGGACTAGTAGTAGAAGAGAGGGGAAGGGTAAGTTCGGGTTGTTTTACAGTTACCATTTTAATTGAGGTAGTATAGACGTTTAATATTTTAAAGAGTAACTGCTTCACAAAAATGTATCGTTCTAACTATTCACATTTTATATCTTTTTCCTGTGTATTAAAGCTTTTATTGTGAATTGAATGCGTTTACATGGGAGAATATCAATTTTGTACTCAACTTATCATTATATAAATACATTTTTTTAAATAGACAGGTGTTGTTTTTGTTGTTAAGTGCCATTGAGTCAGTGCCAACTCATAGTTGTCCTGTAAGCAGTACAGTGCTTACCCTACAGCGTCACACCAGGACTCCTAGATAGATAGTTTACATAGCCTTGCTTTTATCTCTTAATGTTTAAAGGGAATGTTCTTATTTCTCTGCTGTTTTCTGAGAGGTTGATGTGCTGCTGGGACTTCCTGGGCCCTTGTCCTTGTCCTTGTCCTAGTGAATGACACCAATCCGCTGATCATTATGGTCCTTGATAGGCTCTTACTCCACACACTCTACTTTTCTAACTATTCCTTTCCTGACTCCTTCCTACCCACTCTTCTCCTGTCTCCTACATGTGCACTTTCCAGACAGTTATTGGCCTGCTTTCTTCAACTTCTTCCCTGGCAATTTCATAAAACTATTGCTGTGATCACTGACAAATTGTATTTCAGAATTAACATCTGTCTCAGATTCCAGACTTGGGCTTATTTCTAGTTGTTTGCATATCTTATAAACCTGAAAGAATGAATCATAGATGTCTTAATCAGTTCTTAACTTCAGTAACTTACATATCACCTGGTAAACACATCTCATGTCCCCTCCCTGCATTGAAGTTCTGGCTTAATCCTGCATATGTGAAGTTTGGGAAAAAAAGCATCACCATCCTTTCTGTCATCTGGGCTCTAAACCTGTCCACATCATGTCTGTTCTACTTCCACGACATCTCTTGAATCTTTTTGTGACCCATGCCCCCATTACCACTACAACAATTATTTCAAGAATTGTCTTCCAATTATTCACCCATTCCCTACTCCCCAATCTTGTGAAAGCGCACATTAAGAGGAACACCGGGCTGTTCATTTTCCTAGTTTCAAAATCTTTACCACATGTTTAAAATTTCATAGCCTTTAACACTCCTGTCCACCCATCCTCACAGTAGACTCTGGCAATGCCTTTTTCTGTAGATTCTTGGATTCAAAAACTTAAAAGACACCAGGTGGAGATCATCTGTAACTTTTTCAAAGGTGTTCTAAATACAGCTAAACCGTTGGCTTTTATAAGCTTAAAAAAGCCCATTCAGCTTGTGCCTGTCATGTAAAAATAAAAAGCGCACGCCCTCTTGTTGACTCTAGGGAACGGGTCCTAAGACATCTCCAGAGATCCAAGGAAACAGTTTGGAATCATTGTGACCTAAACCAGTGTAATCTCACTGCTATCAGATTGTTTCTTAAGGCTGTAGCTTTGATCATGCTTCTCTCCATGCCCCAAAATTGTGTTTGAATCCCCACTGTTTCAGAAAGTTTAAATAAATTCCAAACTAAATCCTAGTTGTTACGTGTCGTCGAGTCGATTCCGACCCATAGTAACCACATATAGGGTTTCCAAGAAGCTGGTGAGCTTAGTGCAGACTTAATACTGACTTTGAACTAGGTTTCCAACCTTATTAGCTCAGCCTGTTTTTTTTTGTGTGTTGTTTTTTTTTGTGTGTTGTTTTTTTTTGTGTGTTGTTTTTTTTTCAACCTTAGTCTTCATCACACACCCCATGTTGTAGCTAAATCCATGTATCTGCTTGCCCTTGGTTTGGAATGCCCTGCTTATCCGCCTGCGCACCACTACCACCCCATGCCTTTTAGTCTCTATTTCACAGTTTCTTTACTCCTTCAGAGATCTAGCTCTGCCATAAGGCTTCACTTGTATTCCCAGGTAGAATAATACCACTTTATCTCTTATAGCACCCAGCACTTTTACTCCAAAATATAGTTTATGAATACAAGTTTTTAAGTTCATGGGAAATGGCATTAAAAGATATGGAATGTTTTGACGTTACGTTGTATTGCTCCTATTAACTGGATGTTCTCAGAGAACAGGATTTACACATGTACGTGTATTTTATATCTTTATAGCATCTCCCAGTGCCATCAAGTCTATTTTAACCTCTAGCGACCCTATATAAGGACAGAGTAGAACTGCCCCTTAGGATTTACAAGATCTTTATGGGAGCGGAAAGTCTCATCTTTCTCCTGAGGAAGAACCACTGATCGTGTAGTTAGTAGCCAGGTGCTAGCCCACAATGCCACTGGGGCTCCTTTTACAGCATCTTGCACATAGTAACAAGCACTTACTGTTTTCTAATGAGCAAATTGTCATTTAATTAGTTTCAGCTTGTGACTCACCTAATCCCTGGGCTAAAGGTGAGGCTATTGTGGATTCATTGGTATAGCTGCACACTGTTAAAAGTTCACTAAACTTCTAATTCATTTTGAAGCTCTCAGGTAGGGCCTCATAGTAAAAGTGAGCCTGTGGGCAAATGGATTTTTGCTCAATAAATCTTAAAAGCACAGCACTGTATAGAGAAGAGGAGCAGGCTAGGAGACAGGATACAAACTGTAGACAGAATTTTGAGTTCTATGTCTCCATCTAAATGTAACACATTTATAATCTCTTTGGTCTTAGCTTTTGTTTTTTTTGTATATGTACACAAGAAAAGGTTGTATGACATAGGTTCAGATGTCACTTTGAAATTAAAAAGTGGAATATATAAATGCATTAGGCAGTATTTTTTTTTTTTTCTTGAAAGAACCAGATAATATTTGTGCTCTGTGGGCCATGTTGTCTCTGTTGCCACCTACCGAACTCTTCACTGTTGTAGCTCCAAAGTGATCATAGCCCATATACACATAGGCCTGGCTGGTGTTCCAATAAAATTTTATTAACAAAAACAGATCTCAGCCATAGTTGCCCAACTCCTTTAGAAGTTAGACTTAGTGTGGCTGGCTAGTGTAGGTTGCCCCAAGAAATTTAAAATGGTCTTAAATGGAATGTGGACTCTCTTAGCTTTATTCTTAACTTATAACAAAAGTAGCACTGTTGTTTGGATTTTTACAATGCAGTGTGAATGATGGGTAAAATCCCTGCCATCCTCATTTTATCCCCTAGGTAACCTAATCACTCTAAACTTTTTAATACTTTTTATTGCATTTTTATAAAATGTAATAAATCATGAATCCTGTTTGGATAAAAGTCAGGTTGTTTCCTTTAAAAAAGCAAATATACACCTGTGTCCTGACTCAGCATTTATACTCCCAAGAGAAATAAAAACATTTGTTCTCAAAAATACCTGTATAAAAATTATTCTAGTAGCTTTATTTTTAATAGCTCCAAGCTGGAAACAGTCTAGGTTTCCATTAGCAGGAAAATGGATAAAACCAACTGATATATTCATTCATATAATAGAATATACTGTTGTTGTATAGTACCATTGAATGGGTTACAACCTGTAGCAACCCTGTATATGTATCCAAAGTGCAGCTGGTGAGTCTAAACTGCCAACCTTGTACTTTAAAACCACCTTGCGGTCTAGAGTTTAATCCTACAGTGCCATACCAGGAATCCATAGAATATACTACTTAACAATAAAAATGAACTATTAGATAAAACAAGGTGAATCTGAAAAACATGTTCAGTGAGGAGATAAAAGCTTTACCCACGAGTATGTACTGTATGATTTTATTGATATGAAGTTCTAGAAAAACTAACACTAATTTGTGGTAATCGAGGAGGAGCGAGAAGGGTGGGAATGTGAATTGGCTGGGGGAAAATAACAGGGTATCTCTCAGGGGAGACTAGTGTTCTAACTCTCAATAGGGGTTTGTATTATATAGATAGACATTTGTCAGTCCCTCTAACAGTATATTGGATATTGGTGTATTTCATGGAATGTAAATTTTTTCTCATTTCCAGTTAATAGTATGCATGGTAGTGTTTTGGGGGTGAAGTGTACTAAGCTCCGCAATTTTGAAATGCATCCAAAAATTAATTATATATTTTTATAATTAATTATATATATATAATACTGTAGCATGTGGATGAGTTCGTGGTTGTTCACTTATCTGTCTTTTTTACTGTACATATTGTACTGTATTAGTATATTCAACTTTTCAGCATTGTTTGTAAATATTTCTTATAAAATATATAGAGAATTATAGGTGTGTATAATTTTACTTCTCTCCACCACATATGAGTTATAGGAAAATTGTTTTTCCTGAGCTTCCATTTATTAATATGTTTTTTATTATCTTTCAATATCAACTTATATAGATTTGTCTCATTCCTTTTGAGTCATTGTATAGGATTCCATGATGTGAATATATATGTGGTTTGTATAGTCCTTTTCTTTGTGGTGACTGTTTGAATTTCACTTTTTTTGCAATTAAAAATTAGTACAGTACATATGTGCAACTACCTTAATCTAGGGTCAGTAATAAAAGGAAATGGAATTGTCAGCTTGTTTTATAGGTAGGTAGGTAGATTAGATAGTTAGATGTTATAGACTTCTGTAATATATTATACCACTTTACATTCCTACCAACAGTGGGTAAAAGTACCTGCTTCCTTTCAACTTTATGAGCATTGTTGTTTTGTTAAATGCCATTGAGCTGGTTCTGACTTATAATGCCTTTTAGTTGGTTCTGACCCGTAGCAACCCTGTATAGGGTCTCCAAGGCGCAGCCAGTGAACTTGAATCACCAACCTTGCGGTTCAAACTGACTTTGCAGTCCAGCACATTAACCCACAGCTCCACACCATTTTTTAATGGTTAGAGCCTTATTTTCATTTTTTTAAAATTACCTATTTTCAAATATATGAATTGGAAATCCATTTTAGTGGTCAAATTAAAGGCTTTTTTGTATCTTAGTCCCATTAATTTGTGCTTTTACCTAAATCTTTTCTACTTTTCTTTCTTACTTTTTAAAAAAACTTCTTTTGTGAGTTGAGTGAAGGCTTAACAGAACAGATCACCAGCCCCATATTCAATATTTGTTTATTCTTGAACGAAATATTTTTTTATTTTCTTTAGTGAATGCATATAAATCTATAGATTTTCCTTTATGTTCTGCTTTAGCTAGCTTGTTTTAGCTAGCTTATGAGTTTTGAAGCCGTTTTGTATCAATTTTTATTGTCCTTTTAATCCAAGGGTTATTTTTGAAAACTATTTTCTGATTTTTTTATTTCTAATGTATTTAAAGAATGTGGCCTCTAGCACTTTTTTGGTGGTGTTTTTTTTGTTGTTGTTGTTGTTTTTGCTTGGTTTTGGGTTTGACTTAATATGAAATTTAAGGTAAAGATAAGTTTAGGGATAATGTTTCAAGTTTGTAAAGAGCATGTTTTGTGGTGACCACAAAGTTAATTGTGTTTTAAAAGTAAAAGCAACTAATGTCTTTTGTTATCTTCTTAGTGGATCTGTGGATTTCTGGCAGCTTAGAAGTTCCAGTTTGAAGCCACTTAACATCACATAGTTTCAAGGCTATCATGTTGGATCTTCATGTGTTTCCTCCATTTGTTTTTGGTGTGGGTTTGTTTTTTTATTTTTGTGGGGTGTTTTTTGGTACTACAGATTATCTTCAGCTTGTTAATCCTTTTTTAGTTGAATTCTAGTTTGTTTGCTTATACCAACAATGCCACATCTACGTTGTTAGCCAAGACCTACTTTATTTTAACGTCTCTTTATCTTTAACTGTTCTGTTTTGGTTTTAGGCTTGTTTTATATAGATAGCATTGGATGGATTTTTAAATTTTTATTTTTGTGTTTTTAGCAAATTATTCTAAGTCTACTGTTCCCCTTATCCCATTTCTTTAAACTGCAGTTTATAGTTTTCTGTTGTTAATTGTTTTTAAGTGCCATTGAGTCAGTTCTGACTCATACTATATTTAAGTAGGATTTGAGGCCTTGTTTCTCTGAAAATGTCTCCCCCCACCCCTTGGTTGATTGGTCTTTTAAAAAGCTTAGCTATTTCCCCTCAATTTGGAAGACGTTTTTCTCATTTTTAGCGAATGAGAGATCTGTTATCAGTCATTTTTCTGTATTTAGGTAACCTGTTTTATCTCCTTACAATCGCATAGAATGTTTCTCTTTATTTTTAGAGTTCAAAAATTTTAGACACAAAAAAATGTGTCTCTAAGAATAGGATGTTTTCTTATATTTCTCAACTGTTCCAATCTAGACACAAGATTTTTTTTTTTTTTTTAACATCTTCCCACCCTACCCCTTTTTCATATGGGCTCCTATTATTTTGATACACAGGTTCTACCCCATGTCTTCACAGTTTTCATTCATTCTTTTATCTTTTTGGTCCAGTGGCTTGATCGTCTAACTTGCTGAACCTATTTTTTATTGATTGGTCAATTGTCTAGGTTAGCCCATCTAGTAAGTTTTTCTTTTTTAAAAGCTGCTGTACTATGGATAATTGACACATCCAAATAAATTGCGTACATTTATGCTGTCACATTTGCAGTTTAAGTTCTGACATGTGTATACTCCTGAAATTATCACTCTAATCAAAATAGTGAACATATCCATCACTTTCCATTTCATCCTGTCCCTTTGTAATCCACCTCTCGCCCAGTCTCCATACACAAAGCAGAACTGTTTTGTGACACTTAAAATTCCTTTATATTTTTTAGAATTTTAAATACATGGAATCATGTAGTATGTACGCTTTGGGTGGGGGGGGGGTTCAGTGTTCTTTCAGCACAATTATTTTCAGATTTATCCATGCTTTTATTTGTACCAAGTAGTTCATACATTTTAATTGCTGAACAGTATTCCATTGTATGGATGTACCAGATTTTTGTATATTAATTCATCTGTTGCTGGATGTTAGGGTTGTTTTCAGTTTTTAGTGATTACCAAAAAAAGGCTGCTGTGCACATTTCGTGTGCATTTTCCCCATGTGAACTTGTGACTTCGTTTTTCTTGTGTCAGTTTGTAGGAGTGGATTAACATGGGGTTGTGGTGTGTGTTGGTCTTTTTAAGAGATTAATCAAGCTGTTTTCTAAATTCTAGATACAAATCCTGTTCATTTGTCTTTTGCAAATACTTCTTTCCAATCTCTGGTTTGCCTTTTCATTTAAAATATATAATTTATTTAATTATGCTTGTATAATTTAATTTTTAATAATGGTTGTATTTATTAAGGAAATATTTTCTTGCTAAATGAAACATTCCATGATGATTACGGAACAGGTGGGGTGGGGGAGGGAAAAACATTAAGTGAATAGAAGTAAATAAATACTGTTAACTGAATTGCAATCGTTGTAATGACACGAAGTATATAATTTGTTGAATGTGGGACTGATGGTCTGTTATGTAAACCTTCACTCATTTCACAATAAAAGGTTGAAAAAATAAAATAATGCCTATGTTTAATAAGCAGTTCAGACAATGCTTGAAAATTTAACAGTTGGCTCTTGTAGGCTTGTTTGTTGGTCATGTTCTTAAATGAATTTTTTTGTTATTGTTTGCTTGACTCTTCTCATCTCCCATTCATATTCTTTCTCAGTGTATTTTAATTGGTTGTGCTTTTACTAAAGTCTTATTCTGTTTACTGTTACAACACACTTTTTTCAGGTGTTATTTTCTTTGTTGAGTTTGATATTTTTATTAGAATAATTTTGTTCTTTTTCCAAATGTTTGATTATTGTTGGTCCACGTCAGCTTGTATGCTGCTGATCTGCTGGTTGCTTGGCACCAGAAGCGTGTGTATACTGCAGGTGGGAACAAGCCTGAACCCACCCGACAATCCTGTTTTGGTGCCCTTTTCCTGTCTCTTCAGCTTTTGACCTAGAACCCTTTCCTGCTCACCGTCTTTGGTGAGCTAACTCAGATATCCCTTTTGGGAAGCCTTTGATATATCTTAATAAGCCTTTCCTTTTCTCTCTGCTAAAAAGGTTTTTTAATTTTTCTTATTTTGCCCCTTTCCCTTGGCACCTGTGTTGAGGGCACTGTGTTGTCATGACGAAGTTGAATGACTTCTACATTCTGTGTTGGATAGAGTCCATTTCTTTTTCCCCTGAATGACACAGGGCAAACCTTGGCCAGATATTTTCCTGCTCAATTTCTTCTTTATAGCACCTGTGTGGATCAAACCTCATTTATGGAAACATTTTTTGAAAGTAAAGTGCATTTGAGTAGGTGAAGCTTTTAACTTTAGGTTTAACTCTAAGACCCAGTTATAGTATCATTTCAGAAATATATCTAGTTATTAAGTATTTTGATTTGGGAAGTAGTAGGAGTCCTAGTGTAACGCTGCAAGATAATGCACTGGACCACAAGGTCAGTGGTTCAGACTCACCAGTCGCTCCTTGGAAACCCTGTACAGGGTCACTATGAGTCTGAACCGACTCTATAGCACTTAACAGCAACATGAAGGGATGGAGCTGGGTAGGAATAAAGAGTTAGGGTTAGGACTAGGTGTAGGTCTAGACAAGGCCTAGGCTTTTGTTTAGTGTAATGTTAGGATTATGGTTGGGACTAAGGAGTCCTGGTGCTGTGGCACTGTGGGTTAATGGCTGGACTGCAAAGTCTGTTTGAACCACAAGGTCGGTGGTTCAAGCTCACCAGCCACTCCTTGGAAACCCTATACAGGGTGGCTATGGGTTGGAACTGACTCGACAGCACTTAACAGCAGCAGCAGCAGCAGCAGCAAGGTTATAGCGTTAGGGGAGAAGTTGAGCTAGAGCTAGGAGTGAGGCTTGGCAGTTAGGTTTTTCTTTTGTTTTGTTTTTCTTGAAATCTATTTGATTTCCAGTTCATTTGAAAGTTCTGTGACTATATAATTCTCCCTTTTTACTTTAATTTGTTATCACTGAAAACTTTTTCAAAATGCACTTTTTAAAAAAAAGTATTCATCTTACAAATTGTTCTGCAATCCAAATACATAATAGCTTTGAAAACAATGATTAGAAAATAAAGCCATTGTAAAATGACTAGAACAGTACAGGTTTGATATGGCTCTGATTTTACAGTTTTCTTTCTGCATCATAAATGTCAGAAACTGTTCCTTCTGCTGACTCCACTGTGCAGGATTTAAAGAGACACCTTTTCTTCCTGATTTGATTTCAGCATCCTGATCCATCCACTATTCTTGAATATCAGTTAGGATTTTCCCTTTAAAAGTCCTGAACACTGACTGACACACCTCATTTCCCAATCTGAAACACTATCAGCCTCTGCTGTTGCTGCTGCTGCTACTGCTTACAAGATGATAAGGCTCCTAAAGTTAACACTATTTTGTTGTTGTTTCTTCACAGGTTTTTCCTTTGCTTTTTCCTCTTTAACTTTTTGTTGACTTCACTATCAGAATCGCTGCCAGATGCACTTGAAGTAACAAGTTCCTTTGGTTTAGGCATTGCTCCATTTCTGCATGCTCGCTCACTACTTTATGAGCTTTTGTTGTTGTTGCAAACTGGTATGTCTGGTTTTCTATTCTCATCATGTAGTAATCTTGTAGTAGATTTGTTTGACTTTGAACACTGGGTTGAATCTGGGTGATATTGTCATGTATGTTAGTCTCACGTTGTCTGCCACTATTGATTCTCTAGCCAAAGAACTCGTGTTTAGGACTTTTTTGTAAGGCTCATCTGGTTTTTACAAATTGTTTTAATGTCTGTTTGTCTGAAAATGACCTTATTTTGCTGGGTGTATATGATTCTTGGTTGGCAATTTTTTCTTTCAGAGTTTTATATATGTCGTTCCATTGTCTTCTTGCCTGCATAATTTCTGCTGAGAAATCAGAATTTAGTCTTTTTCATTCTCCTTTGTAAATAGCTTATTGCTGCTCTCAGTATTCTTTGTCTTCTGTTTTGAAAAGTTTGCTTATAATATGTCTTGGTGATTTCCTTTTGGAGTCTATCCTGTATGGAGTTTGTTTAACTTCTTGAATGTCTGTCTTCTCATCTTTCATTGATTTTTAGGGACATTTTCTTGCAACAACTCTTAGACAATATTCTCACTGGGTTGTTTTGTTTAATTTTTATCTCTTCCTGTTCCAGAATTCCAATCACATGTACGTTATTTCTCTTGATAATGTTCCACATGAATCTTTCAGATTTTTTTTTCACTGTTATTTCCGATTATACCTCTCAAAGATGAATATTGAGAAATTTGTCTTTGTGCTCATTAAATTGGCCTTCAATTGATTCAATTCTACTTCTTAAAGACTTAGTATTAATCTTTGGGCTTTGTAATTGCTGTTTTTGTGTGGTTTCCAGTTTTTTATTTATTTTGTCAGATTGTTGTAGTGTTCTCAAAGTTTGTGTTCTTGCTTTCATTGATTTTTCTCTCAATCCTTTAAAGGTATCTAAATAGCATTATAAGAATTCCTTATCAAGTGGTTCTGATACCATTTTTGTCATATCTTCTGACTATATTTTCATTATTTGTTTGAGATACTCTCTTGTTTCTTCGTGTAAGCTGAAATTGTTTTCTCCAACATTGTGGTGTCATGTATTTATATTTAGTTGATATTGGTATGTTCTCAGGCACTTACCACCTGCCTCCTGATGGATGTGGTAGAAACTGGAAGTGTGAATGTAGTAGCCTAGTTCAGAGAAAGATGAGGCTTTCTACTCCCGTAAAGATTTACAGCCTCGGAAACCCTGTACAAGGGTCACTATGAGTCGGAAACAACTCCACGGTACATAACAACAACAGTTCAGGGCAGGTTCACACACCTCCAGAAGCAGGGGCGGCACTCTTGGTACCCAAGCCAGACAGAACCAGAGCTGTGCGGGAGAGGTGCCAGGAGGGGCTGGATTGGTAGTGGTGGGACTAGCTCTGCCCTGGGCTACCAGGAGGGCTTCATCCTGTGCTCACAGATTGGTACTCCTGTGCAACTGCCTTTTCTGTTTGATACTCAGTCCACCCTCTGTTCTGTCCTCTGATGCTCAGAGTTCCAGGATCAGTCTCCTATGTCTGTTGCAGAGGGTCAGTTCAGACTACTCTGCCTACTCTGTCATCTTCAGTATTTTAATTTTTATGTAGTCAAAAATTTATTGACTAATTTTTCTTTCTGTAATATGAATACTTAGACAGGTTACCCCTTTTTCAGATGGAGGTAGAGATGAGGAAACTAAAAGTCACATAGCAGAAAAGTGTTCTGGTCAGGATTTGAGCACAGATGTTGGACTATCGTGGAACCCTTGCATATAACCACTCTGTACTGTCTTCAGCTGGTCTCTATTCTTCCACCTGTCCCCTCAGCAAAAACAAGAGAGAAAAAGGAATTGAAAATTGGACTTCTGGGAAAGAAATGGGTGAGGGGTGCGGGGGTGGCGGAGGGGAGAGGCATTTGTTCCTCTGATGTTATTTCCTTGTGTCTTGTATCTCAGAATGAGATGATAGCAGCAACTTTTTTTTTTTCTTAGCTACTTCTGTGCTGTTTGTTAGAAGGATAATGTGACGATGCAAAAATACTAATTACAACATTAAAGTCTGTATTTATTTTGGTTTTGATCCTCTTGACCTTAACCACACTGTATAAAATACTAATATTTCTTTAGATTTTAGTTCCATGTTGGTATTTTCAGTTAATGATTTAAGGAAATTCTATAATAATTTTAACTTGGGGAACATCAGTAATTACGATAAGCCACATTTAGACTCTTTATTGTTTTCTGTTTTATTCAGCAGCACTGTGGCAGGCGTGGCACCTTGAATACTTTCCAAATACTCTACCAGTTACTGACCTGTTGTGATATTTACCGTTGAACTCATAGTGACCCTGTATGTTGTAGTTGAGGGCCATTGAGTTGGGTTTTGACCCATAGCGACCCTGTATTAGGGTTTCCAAGGAGCAGCTGGTGAGCTTCCAGTTCAAACCAACTTAGCAGTCCAGCACATTAACCCACAGCGCCACACCAGGACTCCAGTAACCCTGTATAGGCTTTCCAAAAGTGGCTGATGGGTTTGAACTATGAACCTTGTGGTTAGTAGTCAGTGCTTATCTATCTATTCTACAGCACCACATCAGGATCCAGTACTAACCTTGGGTGCCCCAATTTGATGCCTTTCATGTATTAGTCCACCAGAAGCAGCATCTTTATGACTTAAAGTGCAAGTTTGCTCCTTGATGAGAGTCATGATTTTTACATTCTGTTTTTGTTTCCCGACACAGTGTTTTGGGTTTTTTCTCAATTAAATTGATAACAGTATTGCTACCCATGGTGAGATTTTATTTGAAGTCTTATGCTTTCTCTTTGTTTTAATGTGAAATGGTTGGGTTTTTTTTTTTTTAGAAAGTAGGGTTAAACAAAACTTGTATTTATGCCTGCTGTGTATTTATTTGCTTGGTAACTGTTATAAATTTCATTTATGTTATGTTTTCCTAGATATTTAAAATAAAAATTTTGAAAATGATGTGATAAGACTTAAAAACAATGAATCTTTTAATGATATTGTTTCAAACTCTTATTTTCACTATTATATAATTATTCAAATTTTATCATCTGCTGTAAGGGGCAACAAACTCCTATGACTCAATCTACCTGTTTTATATGCAGTTCTATTGGAACCCAGCCACACTCATGTGTATATACTTACTGACCTCTGATCTACTGTGTACAGGATTTTATCTATCAGTACATACAGATATCTAGATCTTGAATCTTTTCTTTCCTGTTTTCAGTAATCTGATTTGTGGGCTCTGCCTGTGTTTTCGTTTCCCTCTGTAGTAAGTGGATCACTTCTTTCAGATTGGTCTTCCTTTTCTTTTTTTCTGCAGCAGGACCGCAGTATGCGGTAGGAAAGTGTGATGCTGTCTGAAGGTGACATCCTGTCCCCCTCCTTCCTTCTGTCCTCTCCTTGTTCTGGCCTCCTGGTAATTGGGGGTAGGAGTGCTGGTATAATCTGATATTGCTTTAATCATTCCCCCTTTACTTAGTGGGGAGGAGTGTGGTTTCCAAGCCATCAAATGAAAAAATAAAAGGTTATCTAGCTCTTGGCACAATCTACTCTGGGGTCATGGGAGTCAAGAAAATTGCAAAACCACAACTGGGGTGGGGAGGGGAGGATACATTGCAGATATGTTACTAATGTAAATCTTAGAGAAGCTCTTTGAAGATAATCCTTGATCTTCATGCTTATACCTGGGGATTTCTTTACTGTCCTTTTATTAAGCATTTAAATATAAAGGAATGAATTTTAACAATATATTCTAATATACAAGGGGGCATCAAAGAATTCGTGGAAAGATGGAATTAAAAAGGTAGGGAATTTCTCCACAAACTTTTTGAAGCACCCTCGTGTTGACTGGATGATGACCACTCTGATATTACAACTCTGGCAGCAGATATTTGTTGATGGATTTTAGGGATTCCAAAAACAAAATGTTGACCCAGAAGTAGAGCTTTCTTAGAATTTCTAAGTTGTGAAGGAAGAGATTAAGGCCTTGGTGTTGAAATTTGTGTCTGCCAAATCTTTGCGCCTATCAGTAGCGCTATGAAGTTCCTCTGGTGTGCTTGTTGCTTTTCTTGTCTGTCCTTCACATCTTCACAAGTCCTCCACTTGGCCAGTGTTTCCTACACTTAATATATTGAATGCCATCGTCATGATTTTTGCCATATCTGCACATTTACTGGTTATTCTTTAACTCAACTCACTTTTTAAATTTTAAATATCTGTGTCTTAAAGCATGTGTTTGATGTATGAATTTTTTATATTTATCAACTAAAAGAACCTGTAAATATTGGGTTTGGGTCCCATCCACAATCATGTTTCTAGACGGCATCAACCTTATTTTGGGAAACACTGCCCCATGTATTGGAATTTTTAAGTTCTCACTTTGAGCCATAGTGGGAACTATGGAAGTGACTTGTACTCTGAAGTGCCGGAGGAAAGAGGAGGAGATCATAGTGGAAGCGTGGGTGCTGCCTGCTCAAATATCCCCTTGCTTGGGGCAAATTCATGTGCCCTGGATATGGGGATATTTGGCTATGTGCATGGCAAAACTCCGAGTCATAGCCTTGCCGTTTTTAAACTTCCTCCCCCCCGCGTGTGCGTGTGCATGTACATGGCATCCTATGTGTGTTTGTATCCCCACATTTCACACATTCAATTTCTTTTTACAGGTTTGATCTTGCTCTTCTACCTAGTCTTCTATGGGTTTTTGGCTGCTCTCTTCTCATTCACAATGTGGGTCATGCTTCAGACTCTGAATGATGAGGTTCCAAAATACCGGGACCAGATTCCCAGTCCAGGTAATGATGTGACAGTTACCATGATTTTAACACAATTGAGTTACAGTGTTATCTTCACCATAAATCTGTGTGTGCAAGCTTTTTTAAAATAGTCTTTTGACACCACCATAGGCATATAATGGGTAAAATGCAGTTAACACTTAAGGCTCACTATTTTTAACCATAAAAATGTGAAATGTTGATGTATTAGGATTTAGTGAATAGAATGCTCCAGAAAAAAATGAATTTTCTTTCTCCTGGGAAACAATGACAATTTTAATGCAGATAAATTATATGGTTGGAATTATTGACCGTTAATAAGGTTTGACAACCTAGCATTCACATACTCGATTGTATAGCCCTAACATCGCAAATCTGCTTTGTAAAGCAGATAGAAGGTACCTTGGGGGTGGTGGTTAATGTGAAGTTTTTTATTTTTGTTTGCTGTATAATATTTATATACTGATTTTAAAGACATCTATATTCATGGACTTATGATGTGGCACTGTAGGATCAGCACTGAACTGTGAACCACAAAGTTGGCAGTTCAAACCCATTAGCTGCTCCTCGGAAACTCTACACAGGGTCACTATAAGTCAGAACCAACTCAGTGGCACTTAACAACGACTATATATATATATATACAGACACAGGTGGTGTCGTGGGTTACACATTAAGCTGTTAACTACAAGATCAGCAGTTGCAATCCACCAGCCGCTCTGAGGGAGAAAGATTCGACTTTCTGCTCCTGTATAGAGTTATAGCCTCGGAAACCTTCTTTACAGGATCCCTATGAGTTGGAGGCAACTCGATGGCACACAACAATGTTTATGGACTGATAAGTCTTAATTCTTCTGCCAGGAATAAGTAGAGATGATTTATAAAAATTATAGTGAAGCTCAAATTCATTCTAGTTATTTAAACAGTTTACAGGTAAATTACCCATGCTAAAGTGAAACTGCTACACAATATTTATAAAAGCCTATTCAGGATTGCTAATGAGTTGGAACTGACTGAACGGCAAATATCAACAAATATTAACAACAAAGATCAGTAGTGCCAAGGTTGAAAAATCCTTACCCTGGAATCTTACAGCCTGGCCTACTGAACCATATCAACAGTCAAACAACCAAATTTTTTCCTAATGACCACTTCTGAATGGTTTGCCACTGAAAACCTTATGAATGGCAGTGAAACACTGTCAGATACAGTGCCAAAAGATGAGCCCCTCAAGTTGAAAGACACTCAAAATACTAATGGGGAAGAGTTAACCTTAGAGACGTGGATGAAGCAAAGCTTTTTCAGGACCTTCATTTGCTGATGGAGCACAACTCAAAATGAGAAGGAACATCCATTAATAATTGGAACATGGAATGTACAAAGTATGAATATAGGAAAATTGGAAGTCATCCAAAATGAAATGAAGCACACAAAGATTGATATCCTAGGCATCTGTTGTTGTTAAATGCTGTCTATTCAGTTCCAACCCATAGCAACCCTGTATAGGGTTTCAAAGGAAGCACTGGTGGGTTTAAACCTCCAACCTTTTGTCCATTGTCTATTGCTTATCTTATAGCACCACACTGGGACTCTATCCTGGGCATTAATGAGCTTAAATGGCAGGTAGTGGCCGGGCCGCTGTGAATCAGATACTCATGGTTTACTGTGCCAGGAGCAACAAATTGACGAGGAAAGGTGTTGTGCCAGGAGCGACAAATTGACAAGGAAAGGTGTTGCATGCAATTCGTTGTCAAAAAAGAACTTTTCAAGATTCGATTTATCTTGATGTACAATGCTGTCTGTGATATGATAATATCCATACTCCTTCAAGGAAGACCAGTTAATGTGACTATTATTACTCAAATTTACTCACCAGCTACAAAAAGCCAATGATGAAGAAATTGAATTCTATCAACTTCTTCCATCTGAAATTGATCATATACTCAAATGCATTGTTAATAACTGGTGGTTAGAATGCAAAAGTTGGAAACAAAGGGGAAGGAATCATCTTTGGAAAATATAACCTTGGTGATAGAAACGATGCTAGAGATCTTATGATAGAACTGTGCAAGACTAATGACTTCATCATTGAAATTGCTTTTTTAAACAACATAATAGATGACTGTACACATGGACCTCACTGCATGGAATACACAGATTATCAAATTGACTTTATGGAAAGTGATGGGGTGGAAAAGCTCCATATCATTAGTCAAAACAAGGGGTGGACTGGACAAGAACCATCAATTACTCATATGCAAATTCAGGCTGAAGCTGAAGAAAATTAAAACAAGTCCATGAGAACCAAAGTATGACCTTGAACGTATCCCACCTGAATATCATCTGAAGAACAGATTTGACCAAAGACCAAAAGAATTGTGGGGGTGACATCAAGAATATCATACTAGAAGGAAGCAAAAGGTCATTAACACAAGAAAGAAGGAAAAGACCAAAATGGATGTCAGAAGAGACTCTGAAACTTACTGTCCAACGTAGAGATACTAAAGTGAATGGAAGAAATGAGGAGGTAAAAGGGTTGAATAAAAAGTTCAAAGGGCCTGGTGCGATTCCGTCCTGCGTGACTGTTTTCAGTAGCAACAACCCAGTTATCTTCGCCCTTCTTCTCTATCACCTAAGTGCGCACCATCACCCCATGGAGGATTCGATGGATATGGACATATGAGCCCCCTGAGGCCCCAAAACTATCTTTTCAGTTGTGAACTAAAAGCCGATAAAGATTATCACTTTAAGGTGGATAATGATGAAAATGAGCACCAGTTATCATTAAGAACGGTCAGTTTAGGAGCTGGTGCCAAGGATGAATTGCACATTGTTGAAGCAGAAGCAATGAATTATGAAGGTAGCCCAATTAAAGTCACACTGGCTACTTTGAAAATGTCTGTACAGCCAACGGTCTCCCTTGGGGGCTTTGAAATAACACCACCAGTGGTCTTACGATTGAAGTGTGGCTCAGGGCCTGTGCATATTAGTGGACAGCACTTAGTAGCTGTGGCGGAAGATGCAGAGTCAGATGATGAAGAGGAAGAAGAAGTGAAACTCTTAAGTATGTCAGGAAAGCGGTCTGCCCCTGCAAGTGGTAACAAGGTTCCACAGAAAAAAGTAAAGGTGGCTGCAGATGAAGATGATGATGATGATGATGACGATGACGACGATGACAAAGATGATGATGATTTTGATGATGAAGAAACTGAAGAAAAAGTTCCGATCAAGAAATCTATGCGGGACACGTCAGCTAAAAATGCACAAAAATCAAACCAGAATGGAAAAGACTCAAAACCATCAACACCAAGATCAAAAGGTCAAGAATCCTTCAAAAAACAGGAAAAAACACCTAAAACACCCAAAGGACCTAGTTCTGTAGAAGATATTAAAGCAAAAATGCAAGCAAGTATAGAAAAAGTACATTGAACAGCCCTGGGCACTACTGGTAAATTAAGCCCAAAGATGGGGAGAGGAAAAGGAGAGAAACAAATATAGTCCATACAGAGTATCATCAACAATCCAGACTGAAGTCTTCTATTTTAATCTCAATCCCCTTTCCTGACTTTCCACCCACCCAAGCCCCCTTGCAGGCTGGAAGCAATCTCATTCTTGATTTCCTAAAGAATTTTGTTTTGACGGCTGTGATTCAGTGAACGTATTATGTTCTCTATTGTGCATTTGCCTCACCTTCTTGACCGTGTTTTATAAACTATGTATCTCCTTAGCTGTTCAATAAATATTTGTATAAAATGAAAAAAAAAAAAGTTCAAAGGGCAGTTAGAGAAAGTCAAATATTATGAATTGTGCAAAGACCTGGATTTAGAAAACCAAAAGGGAAAAACACGCTCAGCATTTCTAAAGCTGAAAGAAGTAAAGAAAAAGTTCAAGCTTTGACTTGGCAATATTGAAGGATTCTATGGGAGTCCTGGTGTGGCACTGTGGGTTAATGCACCAGACCGCAAAGCTATTTGAACTGCAAGGTCGGCGGTTTAAGCTCACCAGCTACTCCTCAGAAACCCTATACAGAGTTGCTATGGGTCGGAATCGACTCGACGGCATGTAACAACAACAACATGGGCAAAATATTGACTGATACAGAAAGCATCAAAAGTAGATTAAAGGAATACACAGTCACTGTACCAAAAATAAATGCATGATATTCAACTATTTCAAGAGGTAGCATATGGTCAAGAGCCAGTGATACTGAAGGAAGAAGTCTAAGGTGCTTTGAAGGCATTGGCAAAGGACAGGGCTCCAGGAATTTATGAAATACAAATTGAAATCTTTTAACAAACTTACGCAGCACTGAAGGTACTAACTCATCTATGCCAAAAAAAAATTTGAAAGACAACTACATAGTGAACAGATTAGAAGAGATCCATATTTGTGCCCATTCCAAAGAGAGGTAACCCAACAGAAAGTGGAAATTATTGGACAGTAAGCTCTGGTAGCGTAGTGGTTACAAATTGGGCTGCGAACCTTAAGGTCAGCAGTTCAAAACTACCACCTGTTCCGTGGGAGAAAGAAGAAGCTTTCTGCTCCCATAAAGATTTATAGCCTCAAACCCTGTACAGGGTGGTTATGAGTTGGAACCAACTCCATGGCACATAACAACAACAATCATTAATAACACATACAGGTAAATTTTTGCTAAAAATAATTTTTGAACAACTGAAGTGGTACATTGACAGAGAGCTGTCAGAGGTTCAGGCCAGATTCAGACAGGGACATGGGACGAGGGATATCTTTGCTGACATCAGATGGGTCTTGGCTGAAAGCAGAGAATACCAGAAGTTCACCTGTGCTTTATTGACTATGCAGAGGTTTTCAGTTTTGTGGACAGCATTGCCGAGAATGAGTATTCCAGAACACTTAATTGTACTCATGAGGAACCTATACATAGACCAGGAGGCTGTCATTCAAACAGAACCAGGGGACACTTAATGATTTAAAATTAACAAAAGTGTGCACCAGTATTGTATTTTTCCACCATACTTATTCAGTTTGTATGCTGAGTAAATAATATAAGAAGTTGGGTTATATGGAAAAGAAGGAGGCATCAGGATTGGAGGAAGACTCATTAACAACCTGTGATATATAGATGATACAACCTTGCTTAGTGAAAGTGAAGAGGACTTAACATACTGATGAAGATAAACACTTTGGTAACCTTCAATATGTGATGCACCTTAATGAAAAACAAAAACAAAAACAAAAATCCTCACCCAAAATAACATCATGATAAATGGAGAAAAGATTGAAGTTACTAAAAGACTTCATTTTGTTTGGATCTACAATCAAAAAACTCAGGAAAGCAGCAGTCAAGAAATCTATGTATTGCTTATGCATATCTGTTGCACAAGACCTCTTTAAAGTGTTCAAGAGCAAAGATGTCATTTGAGGGCTAAGGTATGCTTGACCCAAACCGTGGTATTTTCAATAGCCTCATGTGCATATGAAAGTTGGACAGTGAATAAGGAAGACCATAGAAGAATTGATGCATTTGAGTTATGGTATTAGAGAATAGACTATTGAAAGTACCAAGGGCTGCTAAAAGAACAAACAAATCAGTGGTGGAAGAAGTGTAGCCAGAATGCTCCTTGGAAGCCAGGATAGTGAGGCTTCATATTCTTTAATGCTTCAGACATATTATCAAGAGGGACAAGTTCTTGGAGAAGATTATCATGCTTGGTAAAGTGTGGAGGGTTGGAGAAAAAGAGGAAGGACCCCCAAGTAGTTTGATTAATACAGTGGTGGCAGCAGCGGGCTCAAATGGTAGCAACAATTGTGAGATTGGTGCAGGACCGGGTAGTGTTTCGCTCTGTTGTGTATAAGGTTGCTATGAGTTGGTACCAATTTGATGGCACCTAACAACAACAGTGCATGTATGGATTTCACCAGATGGAATACACAGGAATCAAATTGAATACATCTGTGGGAAGAGACAGTGTAGAAGCTTGATATCATTAACCCAAACAAGGCCAGAGACCAACTATGAAACATACCATCAATTGACCATAATTGTTCATATGCAAGTTCAGGCAGAATCAAAAGAAAATTCAAGTTCGCAGGAGTCAAAATATGACCTTGAATGTATCCTACCTGAATTTAGAGACCATCTCAAGAATAAATTTAATGAATTATATGTAGTGGTTACGAACTGGGCTGCTAATCTCACGGTCAGCAGTTCAAAACTACCAGCTATTCCGTGGGAGAAAGATGAGGCTTTCTGCTCCCTTAAAGATTTACAGCCTCGGAAACCCTGTACAGGGTCATTGTGAGTCAGACTCAACTCCATGACACATAACAACAACAACGCTAATTACCAAAGAGCAGAGGAGTTTTGGGATGACACCAAGAACATTATATACATGAAAAAGTTAAAGATCATTAGAAAGACCAAAATGGATGTCAAAAGAGACTCTGAAACTTGTTCTTGAGCCTTGAGAAACTAAAATGACTAAATATTACAGTGAAATATGTGTAAAGATGTGAAGTAAATAAATCAAAAGGAAAAACACACTCAGCATTTCTCATGCTGAAAGAACTGAAGAAGATTTTAACAAACTGATGCAGCACTGGATGTGCTTAATAGTCTGTTCCAAGATATTTGGAAGATAACTAGTTCCATATTTGTGCCCATTCCAAAGAAAAATGAATTCCAATGGAATGCAGAAATCATCGAAAAATATCGTTAATATCACATGCAAGTAAAATATTGCTGAAGATAATTTCAAAAACAGCTGCAACCGTACAGTACACTGACAGGGAGTTTACAGAAATTAAAGCCAAATTCAGAAGAAGACAAAACTAGAGATATAATTGTTGCATCAAATAGATCTTGGCTAAAAGCAGAGAATACCAGAAAGATGTTTATTTGTGATTTATTGCCTATGCAAGGGCTTTCAACTGTGTGGATCATGACAAGCTATGGATATAGCATTGCAAAGAATGGATATCCCAGAACACTTTGTTGTGCTTATGTGGAACCTGTACATAGACCAAGAGCCAGTCATTCCAACAGAACAAAGGGATCCTGAAATGGTTTAAAATAAGAAAAGATGTGCATCAGGGCTGTATACTTTCAGCATACTTACTCAGTCGGTATGCTGAACAAATAATCAAGAAGCTTGAGTATATCAAAAAGACCGTGTCATCAGGATTAGAGGAAGACACATAACCTTAGATATGCAGATGATTCAACTTTGCTTGTTGGAAGTAAAAAGGACTTGAAATACTTATTGATGAAGATACAGCCTTCAGTATGAATTGCATCTGAATGCTAAGAAAATGAAAATCCTCATAAGTGGATCAATAAATAACATGAAAATGAAGAAAAGATTGAAGTTGTCAAAGACTTCATTTTATTTAGATCTACAATCATCGCTTATGGAATCAGCAGTCAAGGGCTTACTATGTTAGGCAAATCTGCTTCAAAAGACCTCTTTAAAATGTTCAAGAACAAAGATGTATATTTAAGTACTAAGGTACGCCTCACCTAAGATATAGTAATTTTAGTCATCTCATGCATGTGAAAGTTGGACAATGAGTAAGGAAGATCAAAGAAGAATCGAAGGATTTGAATTATGGTGTTGGCGAATAATATTGCAAGTATCGTAGACTACCACAGAACAAACATCTTTGTTTGAAGAAATGCAGCCAGAATTCTCTTAGAAGTGAGGATACTGAGGCTTTGTCTCTCATACTTTAGACATATTCTTTTGGAGAAGGACATCATATTTGGTAAAGTGGAAGGCCCCCAAGATGGATAGACACAATGGCAGCAACAATGGGCTGAAACATACCAATTATGAGGATGGCACAGGACAGGCTATGGGCCATTCTTGTTGTGCATAGGGTTGCATTTTATCTGTTTCAGAAATGTGACACTTTTTATGATTGCATGAAAAGTACAAGAAGTAAAATGTGTTCAGTACATTGAGACTGATTTCCTTTAAATTATTGGTCATGTGTATTATACTTAAAAAGGATCATTAGTTTTCAAGAGTCTTAACACAATGAATCTGGGGACTCCAGACTACAGTCTCAGTGGACCCTATGGTCAGTTGACATAACATAGTCCACAAAGACAGTGTTCTACATCCTACTTTGGTGAGTAGCGTCTGATATCCTAAAAGCTCATGAACACCAATCTAAGGTACAGCTCTCCATGTGCAGAAGAAAGAAAGAGTGATGAGAATTGAAGAGGCTTAGAATCAGTTATTCCACTGGACTAATGGAACAAGTAAAGATCAGTCTACATGTTGACTGTGAGACCAGAAGAACTAGATGGTGCCCGGCTAGCACTACCAACTGCTCTGAAAAAGATCACGGAAAAGGTCCCAGATAGAGTGGGAAACAATGTGGAACAAAACTCACAAAAAAAAAAAGGTTTACTGATCAGAGAGAGCCGGGGAGGAACTTGAGGCTTACGGTCCTTGACCCCCACACTTCAGGTCTTTTCCTTGTGGCCTAATTTTTAGCCAAGCAGTAGATTGTATAAGGGGGGGGCGGGGGAGGGCAACAATACTAATAAGGTATGCTCACCATGGAATGGCCAATCACCCAAGATCAAAAGGGCAACATTTACTTTAAGGACAAAGTTGAGAAAGGATGGGAAGGAGAGTGGAATGGAAATAGGAACCACAGGGAAGAAGCAAGATAACCGTAGTTGCATAGAGGGGGTTTCAATCATTAAGATGAAAACGTATATTTGTCGGATGTAAAACTGATGATCTTGTCTGTAAACCTTCACTCAATTCACAATAAAAAGTTAAGGAAAAAAAAAAAAGATAATGCCATTTGTTTTCCCTTTGAACTTTTGAAGTCCCTTTGTTTAAATAAATACTAGATTTATATAATCGAATAACGAAGGAATTTTGGTTAATTGTTTTCTTTGTAGTTATATTTTGTCTTTATTTTCAATGACTTTTTATTTTAAAATGGTATTATTAATGTATTTGCACGCACTAACGTACATGTTAGTTTTAAATTGGTGTGTATCTCTGCATGTGGATACTTATGAGAGAAACACTTTCATCTGGGCCCCTATAAATTTACGTATGCATATACACACTTGCCCAGACACACACTCAAACCCCAGTAACTTAAATTGGAAGATATAAAAATTCTATAGTCTTCATAATTCTGTTTATGTTCATTGGTTTGGGGTAGGCCAAGATTGTATTTGAAATAAGTAAATGAAATTTACTGTGTTAAAAATGGAGCTGTACTGGCTGTGCATAGAGCTTGCCTACAAGTGTTACACTGGCAGGAACTGAGGTTACCAAGAGCATTTCTAGCAAAGATCTAAACAAAACCAGTATCAAAAATTCAGCTTACACAAGTCAGATTAAGCTCAGATCTCTCAGCAGAAACCATGCAAGCAAGAAGGCAATGGGGAAACATTTATAAAA